>NW_015163610.1:533829-538379 GCF_001447785.1 Gekko japonicus
CTGTGTTGCATATCATGCTGTGAACACTACTCATGTGCCTAGCTTCCCCAGATGGGAAGGAAAGTGAGCCCAGAATGACTACCAGGATTTGTGCCAAAATATCCCCAAATATATGACTCAGCACTCTGAGCTGCAGGACACCCAATGACTATCATTTGGGTATTCTGTCTCCATATGTAACAAAAGGAAAGACATTCTGACAGTCTTTGTTAACCTCCCTCTATTATCTCTACCCCCTCCTCAACTTTCTGTGTACAACTAAGATGTATACCTTGCCTTATCCAATGAAAATGGGAATCCATTATATGTTTAACAGATAGAAGCGTGGTATGTACCAAGTAGAGCTGCAAGTGGGAAAGCACTCAGTGAACCACCAAGCCATTCAGTTCAAATGCTCTTAAGCCACATAATTTACATGCTAAAAGTTACCATGTGCATTGACCCTAATGTGTCCTACACCATTCTGATGAAAGCCTCTGAAATGCCTGTCTGCTGACAAAATTGCTCTTCTGGCTTTGGATACACACTGCTGCAGGTAGATCTCAGTTTATCCGTATGCCCAAATGACCAGCCTGAGGCTGCAAAACCAGGGAACTGATGAAGGAACAAAAGGGTGCTAAGCTAGTGAGGGGGCCATGCGTTTGATGTTCCTTAGAGCTTTAAAAAAGTATTGTTGAGATTTTTTGTTGTTGGGTTTGTGGTGGATATAAAGATATTCCATATTGCTGTAGATCTTTAATTTGGCCTCCAAATTAAACCTTATTACTATAAATATGCATCAGAAATGACTTGAAGATGCATCTAGCAATGTCTTGGGGAAGGATGGGGTTGAAACATAATTAACAGAGCAGACTCCTCCTTTACCTTATCTACAGAAGTACACATTTTGTATTACTTCTGCTATTTCTGGATTTTCACCCTTCAAAATAATCTCCATTATGATTTTATTGTGCAGGTTGGACACAAAGCTGAGTTTTCCAATTTATATTGGCTTCTGATTTCATTGCTGGAAGATGCAATCTGTCAGGGCTAACTGGCTAGAACAATTGCATAGAAAATATTTATCTAACCAAACACTAAGTGATTATTATGGGAGGAAAGCCTCATGTCTTCTGTGTCCTGCTCATACTGCTTTACATTTTAAAATTCATCCTGTCACGGAACATTCTGGAGAAAGGGGTCCTTGGACGGTCACGCACTTTCGGTGTGTCCTAAGGAGGTGTGCCTATTTTTTTTTAAAATGTTTGGAAACATTTTTATTTCTTCTGATTCCCAGTGTGCCTCTGGGGAGAAAGGGCACTGGAATCCATACCCTTTCCAGTCTAGTTCATTGAGCTGGTGCTTCTTTCCTGTCTGAAAGGTTTTCTTATATTTATGAATTACCCACAGTCTCATTATCCAGTCTCAGTAAAGGGGGAACAAAACTCAGGTGGCTTGGTAATAGGGAACTAATCCCATTCATTCTTGCTATCCATGTCACTCAAAACTGTGGAGATGGGATTGCTGCATGTCATGTCTAGTCCTCACAGCTAGTAAGAGAAGGTGATGGTAAGGTAATTTTTTTTTTTGCTGTTGCCACTTGTTTACCAAAATGTGTGTATTGCTTTTCTGCTCCAAAAAGCATTCAGTAATGTAATAGCAACATAAACACCTATCAAACAGTGGCAATAAAGCAGCGGCATTAAATACACCAAATATATAGTGAGAGAGATACATAGAGCTAAATGCCTGTCCCTTTAACTATCAAAAGTTTGGTGAATAGGACAGATTTTCTCCACAAAAGATTACAGGAATGGGTCCATGATAACCATCCCTCAGCAGAGAGTTCATAAGTGTGGGGCAAGCACAGAAAAGGCCTTTCTTGTGCAAAAGGCATTCTCATTTTGTTCAGTAGCACGTGAAGAATACCCTTCAATTACAATCTCAATTGGTAAGCAGGTAGGGTTGCAGGTGGTAGCTGGAGATCTCCTGCTACTGCAACTGATCTCCAGGTGACAGAGATCAGATCACTTGGAGAAAATGGCTACTTTGGAAGGTGGACTCTTTGGCATTGTACTCCAGTGAAGTCCTTCCCCTCCCCAAACCCCACCCTCTTCAGGCTCCAGCCCCAAAATCTCCAGATATTTTCCAACCTGGAGCAGGTTCAGAGGGGTGAAGGGGGTTGCCTTACTTTCTTCTTAAAGTATACTATTAGTATTTGACCGATTTCACACAAGAGCTGCACCGTGGTCGCGCCTCCCTTTGCCCCGCTTCTATCGGTCAATTTCCCACTCGAAGCTGTCCGGCTGCATTTTGACCTGGAGCTTCGCCGAATTTTCCCCGCGGTTTCGTGATCCTAAAAAAACAGGATCACAAAACCACGGGGAAAATTGGGCGAAGCCACAGGTCAAAATGTGGCCATGTGGCTTTGAGTGGGAAATTGACCAATAGAAGCAGGGCAAAGGGAGGCGCGACCGCGGCACAGCTCTTGTGTGAAATTGGTCTTTCTCTTCTCCCCTGATTTCTACAGCTAAGCCTGTTCTTTTCTCTGGCTGGATCTTTCCCCACTCTCTGCTTACATCTTATGTCTGTTGATCAATTTATTTGTCTATCTTGCCTTTCTCTTTATTTCCTTTGACTGAATCTGTCTTGTTCTCCCTTGTTCTCAGTCATGTCTTTAAATCTATGAAATGCTTTTCAATTATCAGTTTCATTTCTGCATTTCTATGGCAACAGCAAATTCCCATCCTACTCTTCTCTCTCCACCCCCAGCCTTGCCTGTCCTTCATCCCATGTAGTGGATATGCTGTAAGAATGCTGACAAGCTGTAACTCCAGGTAATTTACCTCATAAAACAGACAGCTGTGGCCAAAGAGGAAGAGCAAAGGGGGCAGGGGTTGTGAGGGGTGGCCATGAGGGGGTTGCACTGTGGAGAGGGGGGCAGAAGGGTGGTCATGGATGGAAGGCTTGCTTTGGGCAGATAGTTATGTAAATGTAAGAATAAAATCCCCTCTGTGTGGCTAAGAAAGGTGCTAAAACGGCCCTTGCAGATATGGACAGATGGTGCGGTGTTTGTTAAATGCCTGTTTACAATTCCACTGAGCAGTGCAAAGCCATAACCGCAGCTCAGGAGCAGGGACAGACCTGGCAGGCTAGGTGGATTGTAAGAGAGCTGTGGTAAACTGGAAGAAAGCACTAAACCATGTTAAGGGCTGGCACACCGGATAGCTTTCCCATCTGGTGACTAGGACTCAACTGAGTTCCAAGATTCCTCTCTCTTTCCTTGTTTCTCTGGCAAACGTGTAGGTTGCTCCCAGTGTTTTCTGCCTCTGTATTTATTATCTTTATGCGCTGCAATCCAGGCAAGGCCAAGCGGTGGAAGGGTTAGAGAGGGGCTGCTTTGTGATAACAGTAATTCAAGTGGGATGATAGAGTGCGTAGCTGGTCACCAAGGGAAGTCAATCGCTTTCACATCGGAGATAATAAATGCTGCAGGAACCAGGAGAGGAGTCCATATGTATAGCATTATTGTGTGCCTCTTTATAAATAAAAGAAATATATTTTATGCTCTTTAATGACCTTCAAATTAACAGCTCTTTGAAAGCACTTATGTATATTTAATTTGAAATGGTGCTGAAAGCCTGAGTGGGGATCCCAGCGAAAGCAGCAGGCAGCCGGTTTTTAAATAAGAGTAAACTCAGGCCATTATTTCTCAGCCTGTCAGCTTTCCCTGGATTTAATGTACCAATTTTTAAAAGAGAAAACCTTTTCTTTCCTCTTTTGTGCTTTAAAGCTCTCCAGGATCCTTCTTTGTAGACAGCAGCAGTAGCAACAACAGCCGTGTATTGTATTTAATTGTTTTCCTTTTGTGCTTTGTGTCACATCTCTAGAGTAACAGCTTTTGCTGATGGGTCACTCTTAGGAATACAAAGAATTAGGCTCTGTGACCTGGATAGTGTGCTAGCTTGCAATGACTGATGGGGAATCATCATGGGATTATTTTCTGCAACAAGGTGTACTACTAGGCTGGTATGTGACATCCATGACTCGTAAGCCTCAAGGCATTTTGAACTGTCAACTTTTAAAAATCATTATGCCCAGGTAGACAAAGGGGATTATCCAGAGCCTCATACAAGCAGGAACTTTCATTTTTTTGGCTATGAAATTCTCCACATTTATTTTTGTCCACAGAATATTTCCTCTCATGCACAAGAATAATATAAGCCCACACACACATGAGGTTCTGGATCATGAATGGAAAAATGAAATACAAATTAGAGTATCTAGGAATATAAATGTGGAGGACAATGATATATTGTTATGAAAAGGTAAACTTTTCATCTTCTGAAATGACAAATTTAATTAACATGTGTGAAACATGGTGAAAGCTTTGCAGGGAGGGAAACCCTGAAGCAAAGTTTCTTTCTAGCAGTACATGGACTGGATTCCACCAAGTTACTGGATTGTGATTGTGGTGGTATTTTGAGAGGTGCTTTGTACTGACACACTTGGTTTCTCATTATATATCCCCTTACTTTTCTACCTTCTCTGCCTGTTCTGTCTCCTCCTCC
>NW_015163610.1:538638-560805 GCF_001447785.1 Gekko japonicus
CAGCTTAGAGGGAACACTGGCGGGTACTCAGGTTCAGCTCCTCTTTCTGTTTGTCCCCTCATCGTCCTGCTGGGGGTGTTTCCAGGGGGCCTTCTTTGGCACAAGGGGGTTCCATCCAAATGGAGGGGGTGGAATGCAGCCATTGTGAACCCCAGGCTGGGACGCGGAGTGTAGGGGGGAGTCTAAGGAGCATCATGAGAAATGAGACACTACTGGAGTCGGACTGATTTTCTGCTCTCCATCTCTCTGCTGCTCCAGCGGCATTCTGGGGCTCTTCTACCCAGCAACAGCCAGGTCAGCACACGGGGCTTCTCATTGGCTGCTTCAGCCCTGTCCTCTTCCACCCCCCTCCAAAGGGCCAGGACCGGGCTCCATCAGACTCTGGCACCTCTGCCCAGCCCCCGCTGTTGCTCTTATAGCTGCCTGGACCTCCCTCCACATTGGACTTCTCCCACCTTGGTGAAGGCAGCAAAGGCAGCGGGATGGGGGGGCGTGGTGGGGGGGGGGGCTGTGGCTCCGGCTGGTCCTCCTGAGTGGGCTCCTGGTGGTAGGTAAGCCCATCCCACCCAGGGGGAGGGGCCCGTAAAAACCATGGGAGGATGGGCCCCATGGGCCCCGCAGTAGCTACGGGCCTGTTCATACCACTTAGCTTAGCCTTAGCTAAGCCCCCTGATTCCTTTGGCCATCTGCCCCCTGCTTCCTCTGTGCCTTTTTCAGTAGGCTCCATTTTGGCATCAGAGCACACTCAGCTATACTTTCTAAGGCTTTAAGAAGTTGAAAGACTTCACTACTAGCACATTAATACGCTTGGTCTTCCAGGTAACTTTGAGAGAATTGCCTTTCCTTTGGCTCTCCAAGGGCCATAGGTACAGACCTGTTGGTGTAACTGACATCCAGCACTTTCGGAGCTGGAGACAGATTATAGACATGGAGACTCAGGAATAATACTCCAGGTCTAGCTAGCACTAGCTATGATGACTGATGCTTCCCTTCCATTTCTTTGCACCTTTTAACAAAAATAGGTGCCATTATGATTCCACAAGAACCCTGTGCTGCTTCCATTTTAAAAGAAACTAACCCTGAAAGTACTGCTGCTGTTTATGGAGAAGGAGGAACAAAGCAGTAGTTCAGATTTCGGTGGCTCCTTGGGCAAAGGTTATAGGTGAGAGCAGGCACTTAAAATCCCATTTTGTGTCTTTTTAAGTGCAAACAGTTTTCTTACAGGATCATCTACAGCAAACCAATGCATGACCTGACCATTTCCTGTTGTCATAAAGTGTAATCCAGCAGATTTCCCATCATGTAGGAACAATGTTTGTAATACAATGAGCTGGCAGAGAAACTGGGGGCTGTAGTTGATTCTGATGCTGTAGGAGTTTTCCAGCTGGCAGAGCCAGAGAAACAGAGCATCATTTATGCATTATGGTTTGGGGCGAATTACTATGATTACTGCTGCTGATTTGCAACTACAGACTACACATTTGCAATTCTAGAATGCAAGGTAGATTCTCCCTTTGATCTGTAAATGTTCCTAATAAGTTTTAACTACAATGTGTTCACTTGGAAAGCTGTCAAATCATTGGGTTTTCTTTTTAACATTCATTTTCAGAGTGTAGCAAATGAATCTTAATATGAACAGGCTCCCCACTCTGGGCCTATTTGTGTGTTTCAGTAGCAAGCAAATCAATTTGTAAACTGTAAAAGCTTTTCTTTTCTGATCAGAGGTTAAATCTGACTCACACACTTCAACAAGGCATTTTGCATCTGGTTTCCCTTTAAAGGTTGGAGTGAGCAAAAGAAGATGATCTTCGGAAATGTTATTCATTTGCATGTCATAATCTGATTTTGGGGCTCTCTTTCATAAGATCTTTCTGAGATGGATACTTTCCACTTACAGACTGGCAACCTTCCAAATTATGTTGAAGAGCAGCTGAAAACCAACAGAATACTTCCTGGACCTTGAAAGAGAAAACATGCTGTTAAAAATGTCCAAAGATAGGAAGATCAGTCCCTGGCCCCACTCCATATTTCAATGTCAGTCAGAGATCTGGGCTCTCTGCTGGAAGGGAAAGAATCTAAACATGAGAGAGGTTCTATCAATCAATAATGAAAATCAATAAATAAGGAATAACCAAGGCAATGTACAGAAATAATCACTAATCATTCATAAGGCTACAAAAATGATCAATTACTTATACAGAAATAAACAACATATAACAATAAATTGTCTGGAAAGTATAAAATCACAGTATAAAGAATCAGAGTTCATTTACTGCTGCCATTGAAAAATTCCTGTTCCTTGTGTTTGAAGGGTGATTTCTTAGTTTTACACGATTAAATATTTGTTTTTTGCATTTATTCACATAGTACTGATACATTATATTTCAATTATATGCTCTCATACAAAGTGATAGATCATATATCACTACATTGCTCCCGCTAACAGTCATGGTGGCTGGGAAGTAATACAACATTCCTTCTTGTCCAGAAGGCACAAACTGGTTCTGAAATGCTAATAGGAGGAGGAAAGAATGAAATAATCTGGGATACTGGGAAATGCGTCCCAAAATCTTGGACATATTCGGGGTTAGCTGTGAATATTGGTACCCAGCATTTGAAGGCTCCCAGGGCTGTTTTCCCCATCCCCCCATGTGTCTGTGTCTTCATGGGGTTGGTATCAACTTACCATATTGGTTTCACTTTGAATCTGCCCTTTTAAAATGATTTTGTTGGTCTTACAATATTTATTCTTTGCACAAGTTGGTTTGTGTTGGATTTTTGGTTTGCAGTGGATTCTCGGGTTCAACATTGCCTTTGATTCTTGTGTTGTAACTTGGGACAGATTCTCTGGTTTTACATTTGTTAGGATTGCAACAGTGTCCCTATTCCAATTGGCTTAGATGATTCTCTGGTATGACATTGGATTGGATTTTCAGGTTGTACATATGTTGTGTTAGGCTTGCCACATTGTCCCACAGTTCTGCCACAATTCCCTGGTTCGTTGGCTTGTTGGTTCTGTCTGAGAGGTTGTTGTTGTTGTGTGTGTGTGTGTGTTTGTTTGTTGCCAAGGATTGCTTTGCTTGATGTTGTGTCTCTGGCTATTCCTTGCCTTGGAAAAAGTATGCTACCCCCCCATAGCAAGCAATGGAGGATGGTTGGGGGCACCTTGTTCAAGGGGCTATAGAATCTAGCAGTTATTTAAAGGACAGACACCAGCAGCTCTGCTGCAATTTTAGTGTGATTTGATCAAAAACAGCCCTCCAGAAGGATTCCCCATAGAATAATGGAACCAAATAATATTGGAGTCCCCACAAAACCCAGAGTTTGTATTTGGGACCTGGAAAACTGGAGATTCCAATATTTTTGGCTCCCTAATGTCCAGATCTGAACAATGCTGATTTTTCTTTTAGCTACACATCCCTAGTTCATAGCCATCTGGAAATCCCCCATAAAGTATCAGTTGGCCAAAAAGAACAGAAGAAGAACTGAATTGGGGGTGGGGGCAGCAATCACACCAAATACTTGGCAAATAGAAGGGGAAGTCGTGGACATAGTGACAGACTTCACGTTCCTGGGATCCCAGATCACCGCAGACTGTGACAGCAGCCATGAAAGTAAAGGACACCTGCTCCTTGGGAGGAAAGCGATGGCGAACCTAAACAGCATGATAAAAAGTAGAGCCATCACCCTGCCAACAAAGGTCCGAATGGTCAAAGCAATGGGATTCCCAGTAGTCATGTATGGCTGAGAGAGTTGGACTATAAGGAAGGCCGAGTGCCGAAGAATAGATTCTTTTGAACTATGGTGCTGGAGAAGACTCTTGAGAGTCCCTTGGACTGCAAGAAGATCAAATCAGTCAGTCCTACAAGTAATCAACCCTGACTGTTCCCTGGAAGGCCAGATAATGAAACTGAAGCTCAAATACTTTGGCCACCAAATGAGAAGGGAGCACTCACTGGACAAGACCCTGAGGCTGGGAAAGATTGAAGGTCAAAGAAGATGGGGACGGCAAAGGATGAGATGGTTAGACAATGTCATAGATGCAACGAACATGAAATTGAGCCAACTTCAGAGGACGGCGGAAAACAGGAAGGCCTGGCATGATCTGGTCCATGGGGTCGCAAAGAGTTGGACTCGACTGTGCGACTGAACAACAACAAAAACAACAACAATCAAGAATATTGACCTAAATAGAGAAGATAATACCCAATGAAAGAATGCTTGGTTACACTGCCTGATAATGTAGTTCACAGAAATCAATGAGAGATGCACTGAGAGTAAAGAACTTGAGCTCATGACCTGTAAAAATGCTGGATTTGGATGCTGGGTCTACTGAATGCACATGCTCAGAATCTCATTTTACATTTTGACTCAGAGAAGAACAGCTGGAGAAGTGGGATTCTGTAAAGTGCTTGTTTTCTGTTAGTGTATGTATGTGGGTGGGGGTTTTTTTTTGGGGGGGGGAGATTTTGGCCAGTTCCTGATTCCCACTGCAAGCCCTCACCACATAACCTGCACTGCTCTTGAGGTTCCTCTGAGCCCTGAGGGCAGTGTTTTAGGGCCTACAGTAGGAAGAGAAGGGGGAAAGTTTCATTCTGCCAGTGGAGCTCAGGTTACGTTCATTGGAACAAAGTTTGTAATGCTGGACAAATTTGTATCCTGAGTCAAGTAATTAAGGACTGTCATTAGAATACAATGCAGGTCATCAGATAGAAAATATTCTTGCCAGATCCAATAGTATTGTAAGTGAGCACCTGACTACATATTACATTCACCTTGTGAGAAACAGGTGAGCTGTGACTGTCCAGAGGAAGCCTTACGATTTTTAGCAATCCCAGCCCATCTACTTTCTACAAAGTAAGAGTAATATACAGTGACTCTCATCTATTGTGAAGTTAAACATGCATTTGGAAAAGAATTAACATCATTGTACATCTTACAGAACAGCAGCCTCTTGCATTTTGTCTAATCCTTTCAAAGCGAGACGTGCTGTCTGCAGTCAGTTAGAGAAACCAGTCCTGAGTACTCGGAAAATTAACAAATAGTAACGGCCAGAAGGCATGTTTCAATTTGTACCATGAGCCTGGTTTCTTCTGATCTGACTTGAACTCTGAATGTCAGACATCAAGAGTAGAGAGACTTGTTCTCCAAGAGTGTGAGGCCCTGAATGAGTTTGCGACCATGATGCTGAGAAAGCAAGTGCTTCTTTTTTTCTACCTATGCTATTTTCCTAACCGAAAACAGCCTGGTAGGTTATTTTCTCCACTGGGAGCTGTGCATGTACAGAGGAGCTACACACACACCCCAGCGGGGCAAGTAGTACCCCTTTGGAGTCATTTCAGGTCAGGAAAATGGCACGGGAGGAAGTGAAGCCCCTCCTTCCTGCATCATGGTCACAATCAGAATCAGGGCTCCACATGCTAGGAAAATCAAGTTCCTGTTGTTGTTGTTGTTGTAGTTCCTGTTGCTGTTGTTGTTGTTATTATTATTTTAACTTTTACCCCCCCCTCCCTGCCGAGGCGGGCTCAGGGCAGCTTCCACAAAACTGATGAACAATATTCCTTGCTCCTGACATCTGACTGTCAAAGTCAAGCCAGGGTCCCCCAGATATTACATGATACAAATCGTAATGTGTAGTTTCAGTTTAAGATATTTGAGTAATGAATCATTTAGTGGATTCAAATAGTGGTCCAGTGACCAATATAATGGTAGAGCTATAGAGAGGCTCCCAAATATCCCATCTGCAGCCCATACTCTTGCATGCGATGCTAGACTACCTCGTGTGTCGGCTTTACAATATAGTTTTCCCCTTATGTCTTTAATTTTCATTTTCTCTCTCTCACACACACAATGTGCTTATAACTTTGCTTCCGTTGCAACTATTCCACTCTGGGAGTAAGAGCACTAAAGTTAGCAGGGCTACACCATGAATGAATTTGCCACTTTGCCTCTCTGATTATCCTCAGGGGTCTTATTAGGCAACTGAACCCTTGTTTTGAAGGTGGGGAGAAGGGATGGAAATGATGGTTAACATCAGTGCAATTCTCCATGCTAATTAGCAACGAGTGGGACTGACAGCGTGAAATGCAGCCCATGCCAAGAGCTGCGTGGCAAGAGGAGGATGCCTGGAGAGCATCTTATCTGAAATGTAAATTTTGCTTTGCCAAAAGCCTATCAGGAAGATGCAGGATTTGTACAAGACACCCCCACTTCACCCTCAGATGAATAACAGCACACTCAGGATTGTTGTGAAGACTCTTGCATTAATATTTTAGGATGAGGCTCATACAGAGACAGTTTGTTTCTGGGCATGTTTTATCCCAATTTGTCCCTGTGGGGAAACAACACTGATTTAGTCTGAAGAGAGGGCAAGAAATCCAAAGGCTGGGTATTAACAAGGAGACAGATCATCCCATATGCTCCCGACACAATTGGGTTAGTGAGAGAGTGTGCTCTAAAGAATATTTCCCTCCTTTCCCATATGGTCTGAGTTTGGGAACTGGCTAACAGCCTACAGCAAGGCCACCTGCCCAGTCTAGCTCAGACGCCGTGTGTGCTGAAGCATTCACTGGCTAGTTCTGTTCAGGCCACTCTCCAAATCAGCTTTATCCTGCACATTGCAGTGCTGCTTCTGATGCTTCTCTGATGGCTCTGCCACTCTTCTTAACCCCTGTCCTGGTTCCTAGACTCACACTCTCTCTTCTGTCCCATTTTGAGCCCCTGTGTACACAGCCAGGTGCTGACTGAAGTGCTGTGCAGTGCTTCGCTTGTGTTTCCATGGACTTCCACCAGCTGGAAAAGGGCTATGCCAGTGACAAAGGTTTGGTCACAATTAGAGTATCTTCTGTTTTCATTGTTGATCTGATGCGGGGAGGGGCACAAAGGCATTTCCCAAGGTGTTATGCAGCAAAAATAAAGAGGATTGCCAATGAGACCTTCTGTGCATTCGGGCCCTTTCATAGGCTATACCTATCATTAAGAGGCATGGCCTGTGTCCAAAGGGAGAGGGGGACCAAAAGTCTCTGTATGCCCCCACTGCCCATGTTATTTCTTGTACTTGATTTCCTGTTGAAAAATTAGTTCATTTCTAAGATAGCAAGCTGTGATACTTCAGTGAGCTTAGACTAGAGTAACTCTGAATTGGATTGCACTATTCGTATCTTTGAACATAACCCAGAGAGATGCATGTTTATTAATGTGTTTATGCCACCTTTCTACTTCTTCCAGGTACCAAAGGAGCTCACTGTCCACATTTTCTAAAAAAATTATACATTATTCAAGCTATAATTAAATGTTATACAATGTCAATCAAAACAATCTCAGAGAATACTAACAATCATGATGCCACGGCCATTTGAAGGCCTTACCAGAAGACAGAGGTCTTCAGTTTTCTCTGGAAGGATTTTTAAAACTTGGGCCTGGGTCCTACTAAATATAGTAGGTATTTATTTATTTAATTGATCTCATCTGCCCTCCAAGGAGGTCAGGGTGATGTACATGGTCTCCCCCATACACACTCTTTAGCCTCACAACAACCTACATGATAAGTTAGGCAGAGACAGAGAAACTGGCAAAGTCACCCAGTGTTCTTAATGGCTGAACAGAGATCTGAACTCATGTTTCACTGGTCATACTACTAGTAACTACTACACTGCATTAGTTTACTTCTGAAAATGTGTTACAAGATCAGGCTGTAAATCCCACAGAATTTATATAAGACCAATCCATGTAAATATTGAGGTCCCATTTATTTCACGTGGCTCACACCTAAACCTGGGACTGATTCATTCAAATAGATCTTAAGCCTTAGTCTGTGTTGCTTCCTTAGCTTGGAGTGCCAGTTTGTAACATATTGGTATTATCCACTAAGGACTACACTGCCTGCCCCACTAAAGGGGATCCTCAAAACACAACATTCATTTATATGATACCTGCATTTCCGATGGGCCTAGTTAATTTACTTGGATTTCCCAGGTTTTGCTGAAAGCAGCCCCATTGTCAGTTTAATCCCTTGTTCAGTCCATAATCAGTTCAATAGTTATTCAGCCATAAAAAGTTTGTGTCTCCTTAGAACCTGAAGTGTGCTGAGAAGTTGTGTTTTGTGTTTTGTTTTTTTAATAAAATATAACAGGAATAATTTAACCGTCCTTCATCATATCTTTCACTGAGTAGTTAAACCTCCAAGACTCTCCAAACATTAAGGAATCTGAAGTGCCAAGAACTCATCAAATTTAGAGTGGTTGTTGACTTATTAAAATTGGCAGAGAAGTGCAGAGGAAAAACCGGGTTACCAGACCTTAGGGATTCACCATTGATTGCTGGCTTCTTTAGTAATCCTGAGTTGTATCATTCTCTGAATCTAAGATTATGCTGCCTCTGGATAATTTGGGGAGAGGAATTGCAGGGGTGCTTGGTTTGTTGTTGTTCAGTCACACAGTCGAGTCTGACTCTTGGTTGGTTTAGTGAATTCTAAATGCTTTATAAGATTTATTGTTTAGAAGAGAAATCCAACCATAGGTTACTGTATTGTTGTGGTTTTGTGGGGGAAATATTGAGTGTGACGCAAGAACTGAGGGTTGAATTGCAGGTTCTTCATGCCTTCAAAAACTAGACATGGATTCTCCTTTTCCTGGGTTCCAAACCTAGCCATTGTCTCTCCCAGGAGACTGTGGATCTGCAGCACAGAATCAGGGGCAGGAGGAAGGTACTCAGACTTTCCCCTCCTCTATGAGTTTTCCCAGGGCTTTTTTTTTTTTGGTAGAAAAAGCCCAGCAGGAACTCATTAGCATAATTGGCCATACCCAACATCATAAACTCATTAGCATATTAGGCCACCTCCTTGACACTGCAGTGCATTAGCATATTAGGCCACCTCCTTGACACTGCAGTGCATTAGCATATTAGGCCACCCCCCCATGCCTTCCCTTGGCTTGCCCGGGCCCCCCGCGGCTGGGGGGAGCCCGGGCAAGCCAGCCCTTGGACAGGCCGGGTATGGCACGGGGAGGCATTTAAATGCCTCCCCAATCCTTCCAGGGGGCCCCTGGCCTGCCCGCCTCAGAGTCGCCGGAGGGGGGTTGCTCTCCAGACCTTTCCTCTGTAGCCACGCATGCACAGAGGTTTTGGCTGTAGGCATGGGCGTGGCCAACTCAGAAGTCAGCTGGAACTCCGTTCCTGTGCATTCCTGCCCAAAAATATCCCTGAGTTTTCCCAACAGACTTCCTTTCACTCAGTTTTACTCCCACAAGGGTTCCCAGACTAGTGTTTGGCACTTGGGTTGGGAGAAAAGGGGCTGATGGGGCATGGAGTTGCTGGGATGAACAAGTGTGGAGGAAGATGATGAGTTCACCTGCTTGAGATCCACCATGATTCAGCAGCTGGACACCTGGGATTTTCCCCCTGGATCTGGAAAACCTGGATTCAAGAGCCACCTCCACTTTGGTTTCATTGTTTAGCTTTGAGCAGGCCATTTTCTGACTGTGAAATGGGAATAATAGCAGCCTATATGAAGTGAAGGC
The DNA here is from genome assembly GCF_001447785.1 of Gekko japonicus. Taxonomy (NCBI): domain Eukaryota; kingdom Metazoa; phylum Chordata; class Lepidosauria; order Squamata; family Gekkonidae; genus Gekko; species Gekko japonicus. The sequence goes on from NW_015163610.1 coordinate 548,154, forward strand.
AAGTGCAATAAAGCATTGGAAATGCTTTGGGGGGGGGGGGGGGAAGATATGCCCATGGTCAAAACAAGTTGTACTGTTTCCTTTTAAATGATGGGGCAGGACATTTCTGTAGTTTTCATGGATCATGTACTACAGTATAAAAGAAGACTTCTTATTTTCATGTGAAGGATTATGAGTCATTTCACTATGTAGGATAATTTGTGCTGGATGAAGAGGTCTTAAGAAAAGGTTTTTGTTACTAAATTTTGCTGTGGACCTGCAACTTTTTCCTTTGCCATACTGCTATTCCTGTTCTTCCAGGCCTCTGGAATGTGTTCATATTGGCTTGCTTACTTGAACAGAAATTACCCAACAGCCTGCCAAATACATGTTCAGCAACTCCCAGAATTTTGCTCAGCACCCTTTATACCAAAAGCAGAGGGGATCCTGAACCTGCAGTGGGAGTTACGTTCCATGCTCTGGTTTCTTTTGTGCCTGCATTGTCTCTTGAGACCCTCACTCTGTTTTCCCACTCTCAAGTGCTTCTGGAAATTAACAAGCTCTGCTTGGTGCACCTGGCAGGGGAGCCATGTTAACAATATGTTTTAACTTTTAACTACATGATGGCCTCCCTTCAGAGAATCAAAGCCCCATTTGAGTTAATTGTGGCTGTCAAATTACCCTTCCCATTAAGTGTGAAACTACACTCTTGCTGACAATTTGGATTCCCCGAGGAGATGACATTGTTAGGGCAAGTAGTCCAGGAGTGCCTGTGTGAACAATTAGATAAGAACGGTGGCTGCTGTGCCTTCCTCCTGTCCCTGCTCCTTGAGCTTCCCTTGGCTTCTCTGGGACGTGTCCATATTTGCAGGCACTTTCTGAATCCACACTGTCTCTCTTGCCATCCTTCCACTGTCATTTATCATGGCACTGAAGCCTCTGCACTTACTGTATATTGGAACCGAATAGCAAAGCATCCGTGCACCGTTCTGCAAAGCTGCTTTTAATACATGGATTTGAAGCGAAAGATGCTGACTGCATTAGATGTGTTAACAGTGTTCTTTTGTTGGGCCTTTTAATCTCAAATAGATCTTAGTAATGTGGTTTTGTCACTATTAGCTATATTGCAGTCTTTCCTAGGATAACGTCCAGGCGTCAGATTTTGACTCAAAATAAGATTACGGCCATCTGATGCTGCTATCAGCAAGAAATCTTCTTAGAAACTTGAGAATATATTTTCACTGTGTGTATAGGATCCACTTCATAGGTGTAATATATGCATTTAAAGGCAGAGAGAGGCTGGTTAAATTGTCATTGGATCCCACTGCAAAGCAAAACAGTTTAGAGTCCAAGAGAGAGTTGTGGGGCCAGGGGAGAGACCACTTGCCTAGTCCAGATGCTGGAATCACTAGAAGCAGAGGGGTGGGTTTAGCCTCCATGACAACAGAGTCCCAGAATGCTACCCCTTTGTTCTCTCCCTACCTTCATAAAAGAATGGCTGCACTCAGGGCCCATGGTCATTTCCTTTGGCTTGGTATACACTTGTATCTCCACGAACATATGATCCTATGCTATACATAACATCTCACAAGTCATGGGTCCCTCTTGGACTTTTGGCCCCGATAAATGGGCATATGTCTACCCCATTCCTGGGACCCTGGCTTCATTCAGGCACCATTATGCCCCCTAAAATCTATTCCCTTGGCTGTGATGCTAGATGATAAGAATCAGCACATTTTTTCCTCTCCGCACAGGGTACCCCAAGATAGATGGCACCCATTAGGAATTCCTGCATCATACAGTTCCTAGTGATGGACATTTCATGAAGACTTTTAAAACACAGTTTCTAGCTCTTGCTATGTCCTGTTTCTCCACCATTCCTGTTTGTAAATTCTACCTGGTAACCTTCTTGTCTTCCTTTTGCCCTGATCATAAACACATTTTCTTGGAAGTAAATCAAATTGATTTCACTTGAGCTTTCATCTCTATTAAGAAGTGAAGCTTTGTCTGCATAACTCAGTAATACACATGTTTCATTTCCTATCAGATAATTCCCATTTTTGCTACCTTCTTCCTTGCATTTTGCTCTGGCTGGTTTCTATCCTTGCCTTCTTTTGCTTTCTTTCACCCCCTTGCCCTTTCCCACCTTCCGTTTTTCTTTGGGGGGGAATTTTTTTGGGTGAACTCCAGATTACTAAATAAAAGTTTTATTACTACCTAGGTTTGCAAAAATGATTTGATTCCAAAAGATGATGAATTTTAACAGAAGCAAAATGTCAGGCACGGCAGGGACATTTTAAAGCTTCAGTAAGTTAGGATGGTGGAACACAAGCCCCAGTATAATTGTGTTGGCAGTCCCTAGTTATCAGTTGCTAGGCAAGAGGACACAGCGGTCAATTGCTTTGCTATTTAATGTGGCGGCTGTATGTTTCCAAGGTGCAATTGTATATTAGAAGCATCTTTGCCCCCCTGACGGGGCTAAATAATGGGATTTTGCTGCAGGGCTGCACTTCTCTCTTACAGCACGGGTAACAGGCAATCCCTGTGCTGCTCTTTTCAGAACGGAATACCTCCTTACTAGTTTCCACTGCAAATGGATGCAGTGCCATTTCTCACTTTAAGAGACAGCCTTGGTCAGCACAGGAAGCTCCTAAAGAGGGACACCTGTTCAGTATTTGAACAGCACTTTGGTCTAATTCTTCATGTAGCTTCTCCTAGCTGATGAAATGTGGGATAATGATTCAGCTGCCTTTGTTCCTGCAGAGGACTGGGTAGTGGTGCAGAACACATCAATCATTCTGGGCCCCGAGGTGCCCAGGAACTTGACTGCCAATCGTCCAGGTAGGATAATGCGGTGCAACTCGAGGAGCTCAGAAGGTTATTGGCACTCTGAGGATTCAGATGGCTTGAAGCTGACACAAGGCAGTGGCTAGGGCATGTGTTTGCACAATGGAGAGTTGAATTCCAACTTTATGCACCACCTTCAGGCATTGTGTGGCCAAGAACAAATCTCTGCCTCTCATCTGCTGGCTTTCAGTGCACCTATTCTGGGTGGCAGCTAGTCCAGATCAGATGACATGGCTTAAAATGGTGTGGTCTTGTGAATGTAGCATGAAAGAGCTGGGGGAGGGGCATTTTGTTTGGGAAAGTTCCACTCATTTGTCCTCCGTATGGTCCCAAGATGTCTCCTTGCAGTGTCTGTTTGGAGAAGGATAAAGTGCAGGGCTATTTTTGGGCAGGAACGCACAGGAACGGAGTTCCAGCTGGCTCCCAAGTTGGCCACGCCCAGCAGGAACTCATTAGCATAATAGGCCACACTCAACAACAGAAACTCATTAGGATTGGCTACAATTAGGGGTGTGTGGCATAACATGCAAAAAGCCCTGGTTTTGACAACAAACAAGGTAAAGAGAATAAGAAGCAATAGGTGGGTGTGGCTGGATGACCACACTTCTGGTAACATGGGGGTGTGGCCTAATATGCGAATGAGCTGTGCTGTCAGGGTGTGGCCTAATATGCCAATGAGTTCCTCCTGTTGGGTATGGCCTATTATGCTAATGAGTTCCTGCTGGGCTTTTTCTGCAAAAAAAGCCCTGATAAAGTGTATGTTAGCCCTGAAAAGCAGCTTCCACTCAGGCTTGCACAGCCTGTGATCTGCCAAGCAAAACACAGCACATCAGCCAGACAGTGGCCTGCCACACGCCTGACCCATTTTAATGGGGGGGGGGGGCAGGTTGCTGCTTTATATCTGTACCTGTAAGTTTAGCCCATCTCGGCAAAGGGTGGTTCCCTGTGGCTAGTTCTGGTAAGAAAAACAGCGTGGAGGAAAATACTTTAAGTCCCGTTGTTTGGTCCCAATTCAGAATGGGCTTCATGCAGTGTTAAACTGTGTTAAAATTGCAGGGAACTCAGAACGCAGAATACCAAGCACATATCTAGCTTGGCCCTCCGGCAGACAGCCAATGCAGGAGGCTTGCCAAACTGCTGTTGGGCCACCATCCATGGCTACATTCAGCTTGATGGGTCAGATGTTGCTGTGGCTGATTCTTGTGCTGCTGTTAGTACATGTCTTCTGTCTCATCTTTTCTGTGCTCTGCTCTTGCCTGTTTCAGAACGAAGTGAGACCTGTGGGATTGCCCAGGATTTCCAAAACCAATGGAAACTCGTGGTTGCATTTCCTATACCCTTTCTTATATTTACTCTTGGGCCAACCCCACCCCCATGAGCCTGAAGTTGTGGGGAGAGGGTGGTTAGCAATGAAGGCTCTGCAGGGCTTTTGGTAAAATGCAGGCACTTCTGAACCATTGTGGGAGAATTGCAGAGGGGAAGGAGGTAACCTTTGGACAGGGGTTATTACTGCTGCAACATTAAGCAAGCCCTGCTTTATTAAAGTTATGGCTCATGCTGGCATTAGGGCAATAGAGGTGTCAATTCTCCTGTTATTAAGTCTCCTGCCTGGGGGCACAGATTTCAGCTAACACATCCGAGAACGGGAGCTAATCTCTAGCACAGAGTGGAGACCAGGGGTAATTACCTTGGCTGAACATAAAGCCAGAGGAGGGGCGGTCAGGTAAAACTATAGTGTTTTGATGGAGAAAAAAGGCAAGGAGGCAGAAGTATGAATGGCAAAGAATGTCTGCCTATCAAGTTTTCCGGAACTAAAACATAAAAGACGTCAGCTTAGCCAAGGGGCGGGCATGTTACTGTGGGAATGTTATTTGCCCTTTACAGATTGTTTTCATAGCACCAGCACTGAGAAATCATGTAGAGTAGGTAAGGATGGCATTGATCTGGTTTAGGTATTGTGGGCCACCAAGCAGAGAACAGGGAGAAGGCTGGATGGGGTGGGGGAGAGAAGCCGTCATAGGATTCTCCTCCTTCTACAGGAGCAGCTTGTCTTGGCTTCAGGTCTCATTGCAGTAGCAAACATTCCAGATCTGGGCTTAAGGGGTAACTTTTCAGGGCATTTGAATCAGAATTTTTTTTTTTTTAAAGGAAAGCTTGAAAGCGTTAACTAATTAGTGGGTTGCATTAGTATTGCTGTGCAAAATTTAGGAGTAGCCTTGAGTGGAGCAGATATACTCAGACAGGTGGACAAGGTATTATCTGAAGGTATCAATTATAAATGTGTGTGTATCCATACATAATCTCTAATGTGCTTATTTGTTGGCCAGGATTATTGCCCATGAATTAGGTAGTTGTGGAGAGGGGCAGTGCCTGGGATTTTCCTTGAAGCTCAAATAGTTCTGAACTCTCCGTGTGCTATTTCTAGAATTGAAATGGTCATTCAAATAAAGAAATCTACATCAATTAATTGTATGTTTACTAATTAATTTGCATATGACTACATCTTGTTAAGAGGAAAAGCCTACTTTGTTTTTTCTCCTGTGCAAGAGAACGGAATATTTATTCGAAGATGGCATCTATATGCCACCTTCAGTTTTTTCTGTTTGTATACTACCCAGGTTTCCCTGGTCATTGTCTGATACTCTAGCGTCTACCCTACATTGTCTCTGTATAAAATGCTTTGTTGAAATCAGCACCTTTTAGTCAATGGAAAGATTCCATGTGATGGGCAGTCTAGAACCTTGTCTAGCAATGAAATCCTGTGCAAAATTATTCCAGTCTAAAACCATTGATTCACCCTCTTCCTCCTCTTATGTCCCAAAATGTGGCTTTATCAATGATGATGACATAAATGTGTGCATGATTCTGTCTCTCTCCCCTTTCTCTTTTTAGGGGCACTTTTATGCCGCTTTGTGATGTCAGCAGGACATGGAACAAAGCCAGTCCTGACAGTCAAGCTTCCCACTGCAAAGCCCTCCTCCTTTTCCACTGGCAGAAGAGCCACCGCCTCCGGGGAGGGAGGCCAGGCTCTTCCTTGAGGAGCAGAAGCAATAGGAGGCCTCCTGCAGTAGCCTGCACTGTCCCAGCCAACAGAGGCCCTGCCATGTACATAGCCAATGAGATGTCTGTAAAGGATTTGCACCCTCTTGTACATTCCCCCCCTTGCCCTTACAACTTGTTGATTGTGTCAGAATTGTCAGAGTTTGTAACAGTAACTTTCAGAAAATATTGTACTAAAAAGAAAATTGCACTCAATAAAAAGTATGAAATAACTTTGGGCTTGTTTTTTTTTTTTTTTAAACAATTTTGCTACTTGAGGATGAAGAATATTACCGACAGAGATGGGGGCAGGTCTATGAATTGGATGCACTAGGGACATATTATCAGCTGATATGCACCTGCATGAGCAGAAACTGCAGCCAGAGCCACAGGAGGACCCTAGTTCTGTTTTGGTTTTTTGTTTTGTTCTACATATTCTGGGCCCTCTCCTTCACCTTTCACTATAAATAAAGTAACAGTACAATCCTAAATAGTGTTACACCCTTCTAAATCCATTAGTGTCAGTGGGCTTAGAACACTGTAACTCGCCTTAGGATTGCGCTATAAAAGTCTAGCCCTTGCATTTGGGGAAGGAAAAGTATGGAGACTGAACTTTACCCAGTTGTTTGTTGTTTTTGCCATCAAGTCACCGATTACGTACGGCAACCCCCATAGGGTTTTTAAGGCAAGATGCATTCAGAGGTGGTTTGCCATTACCTGCCTCCCCTTCAGGACCCTGACATTCCTTGCTGATCTCCTATCCAAATGCTAGCCAGGGCAGACCCTGCTTTGCATCTGAGATCTGACAATATCGGGCTAGCTTGAGCTATCCAGGTCAGTCTAGTCAGCAGTTTAGTCAGAAGTAAACCTGCTCTGTCCTCTCAATGTTTTGTCCAAGGGTAATTGTCAAACAATAGGTATTTCTTTAATTTTTTAAAAATCAAATGTTATGTTACTAAATGCATTTTAACTTATCAGGTTGTCAGTATACAGGTTCTGTGTATTTGGTGTAGCTCCCTGATATACCCCTTGATATACATTTCTGGCTACAGGTCTGGTAAAAACATCAAAATGCCTAAGGGCTGGTTCTCGTGCAATATTTCACATCTAGTGCCCTTAACTTATTTATAATCCTACTAGCAGTAAAGCCCATTGTGAAAGCAATACAATGAACTGTAGAAAGATGTGATGTGTAACGAAAGCATAGGCTGAAAGCAGGTTAAGTACATATTAGGAGTATGTGATAGAAAGGCACAAATGTGGAAGTAAAATCTCACATACCTTATGTTACACAATACCTGGTGTTCAAGGTCACACAATGTGTGCCAGAAAATGCAGCACACAGGTCTCTGTGGAGTCATTTCTACAACTGGTTACCCTCAATTTCTCCCTCTAAGCTGTGGAATCTTGTGAGAAAGAATTCTGCTTCTCAGCTAACCATCAACGTACCATTATCTGCCCCTCTGGCTGCAGCTGACTTCTGCCCGCCCTCCCTCCTGGAGATCGGTTGTAATTCTGAGTAATCACCAACCCTCACCTGGGAGATGGTTCCCCAGGAGGGAATGTTTGGTTTGGAGGGTGGAGTCTATGGCATTGTACCTGTCTGAGGTCCCACCCCTCAAACCTCACCCTCTCCAGGCTCCACCCATTAAATCTCCAGGGATTTCCCAACCTGGAGTTGGCAACCCTCCTTCCCAGCAAAGCATCAACTGGTCATTATCTGCCCCTCTGATTTCAGTTTTCCATCCTCTCCCCCCTCCCTCCTGGAGATGAGTTGCCAGCCAATCATCAATCTACCTTTATTTCCACCACACTCTTCAGCTTCCCATCTCCCCCCCCACCTGCAGCCTCCACTGTGCTCTGAAGCCCTGACTGCCACGTCACATTGGCTGTTATGGGGGGGGGCACATCTCAGCGGTGTAAAAGGACACAGAGTTCACCATTTTCTCCAGGGGAACTGATCTCTGCCAACTGGAGAGCAGTTGTAATTCTGAGGGATCTCCAGCCCTCACCTGGACATTGGCAACAATGGTTTCCCAGGAGGAAAAGTAGTCTTTCTCTACAATGGGGACCAAAGCAGCTTACATCATTCTCCTCTCCCCCTTTTGACTTGCACAACCCTGTGAGGTAGGTTAGGCTGAAAGTCTGTGACTGGTCCAAAATCACCCACTCAGCTTCTACAGCAAGAACCTGGATCTCAGAGACCCTCATCCGAAGCACTGACTGCTATGCCTAGGGTAGCCAACCTCCAGGTGGAGCCTGAAGATCATCAGGTATCACAACTGAACTCCAGACAATATATATCTCCCCCTCACTAAGAAAATAACTACTTTGGAAGGTGGGCTTTATGGCATTCTGTTCAGCTGAGGCCTCTCCCTTCCCCAGACCCTGGCTTCCATAGATTCTACCAGAAAATCTCCAGGAATCTCCCTACCTGGAGCTGGCAAGCCTAGTCAGGACTGGGCCCAATGAGTTCCTCACAAAGCCCTGCAAAGGGTTTCCTTCCTTTGTCTGAACCAAGCTTGGTTGCCCACTGTGGTGAAACGGGCTCCAGTTTACAACTCAGTGGTTTGCCTCCCACCCTTGTCCCATGGGTGTATCTCACTCGTTTGCTGCTGCCACTCACTGAATTGTCACTGCCTTTTTAGAGGGACACTGAGACCCCTCTGGGCAAATCTCCCTATTTGGAGATGGAATCCCCAATCTTTGGGGGATCCCTGGAAAGTTGGCAACCCAAGGGTCTGGCCTTTCCTTGCTTTCTTGGGCTACCCCCTCCCTTTGTTATTGTGCAGAGCGGGGGAGACTATGTGGTCAGAGCACAACACAGTTTATTAACCCAAATAAAAAAAAATATTTAAGTATTTACACAGTTATGGAGCACACACACACTCATTAACCAACAGGGCATAAATCAACACACTATGAACCAACAGGGCATAAATCAACAGGGGTCAAACGCCATCCTCTTTACCTACACACCGGCCTCTGGCTCTCTGCTCTAGCCTCTCTATCCCTGGCCCAAGAGATCAGGGAAACTTCCATTCATTCCCCAGTCCAGCCAACTGTGGAGTGGCTAAATTTCTGCTGCCTCCCAGGGTTCCCCCATGTCTCTGGCTTGTGACCTGGACAGTTTGGTCAGCACATGCAGCGGGAGCCTTTCCTAACCTCCTGTAGGACGAAGACGGCCTCCTCCCTGGATGGGCTGCAGTGTATATTGATGCCGCCCCGCGCATTAGGACAGTCCCTGTTTTCCCGCCCTTTTCTGCCTTGGGGCAGCTGGGAGCTGTAGTCCAGAGGATGAGGAAGCCCCATTCAACCCAGTGTCCCTATAGTTTCCCTGATACACCACTGGTGTGTGTTCTGGAATCACTTTTCCCCCATCACATTCCATCATGGCACATTCCATCAAGGAAGCCATATGAAGTGATACAGACCAACCCAAGTTTACCACCTCAGTGAGAACTTACCCTGATTGTGCTAACCCTCCCTCCCTCCCTCCCTCCCTTCCTCCCTCCCTTCCTCCCTCCCTCCCTCCCTTCCTCCCTCCCTCTTTTGTGCCTGTCACATCGGTAACTGTAAAGCAATACACATTATTTCACAATTTGTACTTAACATACTGCTTGTACTGTATTTCTTGGCAAAGGCCACTTGGGAAGAGCTGTGGCTTTAAAAACCCGTGAAACATTTGCACATCAAATCCCCTGGCTTTGCTTTTCAAAGTATTACTTTGAAATAAATCCCTCAATTGCAGTGCCAGATTCCAGGTTACTTTTTACAAAACAGAACATGCTGCCTTGACGTTCTGCTTCTCTTTGCACCCTCTGACCCACTGTCTTCTCTCTTGTGTCACTTCTACCTACTGATTTGTGCAGAACTCTGAGTCTCTCCCCCCCCCCCAAAGTGGTGTTTCCCCCCACAACAAAGCCTTGAAACTGGATAGACTGTCAGAATGACTTGATGTTGCATGTTGGATAAAATCTCTTTGGAAGCTCAACTATTACTTGTCAGTTCTCTAATAACCTAATGGAAACCCCAGCCCTCTGGATGCAGCATAACAACCTCCTGATTTTCTAAAGAGCATTGCCTTCAAGAGAAAGACAGACCTCATGAACTCTAACTCCTCAGGTCAGGTCAGCCATTAATGTAAAACCATGGCTTATTTTAGCTCTGGTTAGTCAGTAAAAGGAGGACTGGGCCAACAGGAAATGAGTGGATCCTCGGTTGTCATGACAAATCCTTACTTCAGCACCCTGTCTCTTTCCCCCACTTCCCTGCCATTAATTATAGTTAATCTATCAACTTCATAAGACCTTAAGACCTTGGTTTGAGATATCTGAGCTAGCCAATAGCATGGTGACACAGGTTCTGAAAACAAATTACCTATGGTTAGTTTAATAAATCTATGGGTTTGCATTACATTTGAACTGGCCCATTAAATTAAGGGTAGGGAATCAGTGAGGAAATGACTTGAGTTTTGGGTTGCTGGAAGTGATATGTAATCATTGGAAGAGTTTAGGTATTTCCATAACAATTTTGCCAGGCTGCTGGTGATCATAGAGATTTGGTTTAGGACTTAAACTGCACAGTCTACAAATGTGCATATAAATAAGCACGGTGGGGGGCGGGATTGTCCATGTGACTGCCAAAAGGCCAAGGGCAAATAGTCCTGCCACTCTGGTGTCAATTTATTAAAATGAGTCTGAGCATGCCCACTGAAGCAGAACTGGTGAGTTCCAAGTTAGGAAAGGGGCTCAATGTGTTAAATAACATTGACAGTTCTACCAAGTTCCCATAGTCAGACCCAAGGACAAGAAAATCCAAAGGTCCTCAAAAAGCAGGTCCAGGAGTGGGGGATAAAGCATTCTGTCCAATCCATTACTGTTCACTCAGCTCTCCAATGTGTGACTGAAAAGAGCCAGAAGTGTAGGTGCACGCAGAGCATAACCCAGCTGGCAAGAAGAACCTGGCAGCAGGCAGTGTTGGCCTGGGAGGAGGTAAAAAGCCTGAAGTCTGAAAAAGGGGGGATCTTCTGTTAGGAGCAGGAGAGTGCAGTGACACAACAGCTGCCTGCATTAATACATCATCAGGACCATCACCTGGCAGTCATTGGAAGCTACTGAAAGTCTGCTCAGGCCCTCTGTGGAGGATTCAGGGGACACTGTGGTTTTCTGGGTTGCTTGGCGAATCACTATGAGATCTCTAGGGTGGCCAATCCTGGCTTGGGAAATTCTTTTTTTTAATACTTTTTATTGCTTTTATCACTACAAACTACAAAGGGTAAGGGTATGGGAAAATCTAACATAAAATACAGAGTCAGGCAAGGATCATGTTATGAAAATTATACATAGATTTTCTTGATATTTTTCCAATATCTAAAGTGTAAGGAATGAAGGTTAACCATTAATATTTCAGAATCAAACTAGTAAAAGCACAATTAGCCAAAGTAGGTGCATCCTAGTGTTCTATATATTAATACAGAGAAAACATGCTTTCAGAATTAAGCTATTTATCATATTTCTTCCCTCTGTGCTTGTTTTTATCATAATGCTCCTATGTCGGATTTAAAGTCTTCTTCAGAGGAATTGCTCGAGGAGCTGTCACTGCTTCTCAATCTGTGTTTGCTATTTACTTCTGTTGCAATGTTAACATTTGTAGTATAAATCATCTCTACTACACCTCTGCTTTTCCTTTCGCTGTTGTTTGGTGCTGCTCCAAAAATGCTTTGGCTTTTGTAACAGAGTCAATCTTTTCTTTTTTCTCTTTGTAGCTGAAGATAAGTCCTTCTGGAGTTATCCATCTGTAGGGAGTGGAGTTTTTCTGTTAAAAGGATGTCAGGTTTTTGTATTGTTTCCTCCTCTTTCTTATCTCAAATGGAATGCCTTTTAAAACTCTCGCTTCTTTGCCTTTGATTTTTAAGGTTATCCCATTAGTCTCTTTCAATATTATATCTCTTGTTCAACTTTTGGAGAACTTCACAAATACTTCACTGAGCAGTTTATTTTTCTTAATAAATTCTGAATAGGTACGGTATACCATATCCATATTGCTTTCTATAGATTCTGCTTTAAGATCTGCCACTGGAACTAGGGCTTCGCTTACAATCTCTTTCAAGTTTTCACCTTTTTGTTCAGGGATACCTTGAAATCTCAGGACATATGATGACCTTTCCATCTGTAGTTGTAGCAGCTGTTCTTTATCAGAGGTCCTCTATTTTTTCACTACCTCCAGTCTTTGATTTATCACATTTGTCTTATCATCAACTTTTTTCAACATTTTAACTGTTTCTTCTGTTCTTATGCTGGCTTCTTTCAATTGCTTTTGGAGAGCATCAAAGTTTTTATTGAGGTTGGTCATCTGGTCCAGCAGAGGGCGCAATTCTGTAGCTAGCATATTAGGGAAGTCAGTGGTTACTTCCGGTCTAGAGGCCAGCATTGCTGAGCTGGCAGTTCCTGAAGAAGGTTTCGCCCTGGCCTCCATTTTTTCAGCCCCATGTGACATTGTTTACACAGAGTGAAAAAGTTCTTTTAAGTCTCTGAAAGTCTGTTAAATCACATGATTGTTACTATTCCGCACACTGCTCGGCTTTAAATAACTTTTTCCAGTCAGAACCGTCACTCCGCCCCTTGTACTCACTCTCTTAATAGCTTTTTTCCAGGGTGGGATTGACTCCTCCCCCCTTCACTGCATAAACTTGGGGCTTTGAGGTGGTTTTGCACTTAGGTGCTTGTCTAGTTTAAAAGGATGCTCACTCACGCTTCATTCCATGAGTTGCTTCAAACGGTAGGGA
>NW_015163610.1:560815-562696 GCF_001447785.1 Gekko japonicus
GGAAAGTCTCCAAATGCTAAATCTCTTGCTCGCTTACCCGGTGTGTGCCTTCATTGCCATTACTGGTCTCATGGTGGCAGGACCTATTGGGGCAAAGGGGAGCCTTGATCCCTCAGCTGTCACCTTGGGAGAGGCACCCCTTGCGCTCCAGACTACGAGCCCCCTCTGAGGGCTCGGGGGGGCGGAATTGTCTGGGACCCCTCCCGTTCACCACGATCATGAGCTGCTCTCATCAGAGCTCAATGGAGCGCACCCACCAGCAAGTCACCAAGACCGGAAGTCCCTGGCTTGGGAAATTCTTGATGAGTTAGGGGTGGAGCCTGGGGATGGTGGGGTTTGGGGAGGGAAGGGACTGCAGCAGGTTATAATGCCATAATGTCCACCTTCCAGACTAGCCATTTTCTCCAAGGAAATTGATCTCTATGGTCTAGAAATCAGTTGTAATTCCAGGAGCTCTTCAAGCCCCACCTGGAGGTTGGCATCCCACACTATTGGATGGGTCTGTGCAGCCTGGCAACTATAACAGAGGCCATTGCAATGCAGATCCCCCCCCCCCACAATTATCCATAATATTTCAGAGGTTGCAGATATACAGACTGTTTACAGTTTCTTGCCCATCCAAGTGTTTATGGATTGATGTGGTGATGGGGTGATGACGTGGCAGTGAAATAGTGCACAGGAACTATTTCAATTATGTTCCTAACTAATAGATGTGCCTCTAGGGTTGCTTCCATATTGGATATTAGGACTGGCTCCTCCACAATCTCTCAAAGTTGGGGCCGGATTACATTTCTGGGATCCCAGTGATGGACCCCTCAATAAGGTCTGCCACATTTATACCCTCCCACCCCTCCTGAGTGTGAACACCTCTGCGTATCATGAGGGTGACAGTGAGTGCAAAGGGTGCTTGTTGTGGGGAAAAGAAACCCTCCACCCCCTGCATGCTACAAGCCCATGACCTTGGGCACTAAACCCATCCTGCCAACCCAGTGAAGCCTGGCCCTAGCAGGGCATCACCAGGGGTCTCAGAGCCTCCTTACCCTGATTTGTTCCTGGGTCTCTCTGCAGAGGGAAAATAGTTGTTAACACTGTGCAGAGACACCAGCAGTTATTGCTAACACTCTTTGGAGAAAAGGACTCTCCAAAGCAGGGATTCAGAGGCTGGGAAGGAAACCCAAAGTTTGGAAACATTCCCACACTCTCCACAGTGACCCCTGTGTGACAAAGTGCCAGGTGTTGCAACAAACAAACACTATGATATAGATGACAACACATGTTAAGTAAGAATCATATATATTGTAGAACTGAGAGCATTTTACCAGCCAATTTAAAATTGAAGGCTTCTAGCCAGGGAGAGAAGAGGACTGGTTGTTACTACCATAAATATATACTGTGTTCATTGAGAGCACTACGATCGGGGAAGCTCCATCTCCTGGGAGTGCCAGGTCCCCGAGAGATTAAGTTTGCCTCTACTAGGGCCAGGGCATTTTCGGTGGCGGCTCCTACCTGGTGGAATGAGCTCCCAGAGGAGATCCGGGCCCTGCGGGACCTTATGCAGTACCACAAGGCCTGCAAGACGGAGCTCTTCCACCAGGCGTTCGAGTAGGAGTCGCCGCCGCCACTATTCTACCACCGAGGTGGCAAGTCATTGGCTACCCTATAAGAACGGGGGCAAGCAGGCCCTGGCAGAAGTTTGAGACAGTGTAGTGGGAGACCACGCTACTGAGACAGCTGGCCACCAAACCTGGGAGGGTTATCCCCATCTTGGATGATTAATATAGGTATAGCACCGTATTTTTGGAAGGTTTTATTGTGATTTTAAATGTTCTATTTATTATATACTGTATTGTATTTTGCACTCGGCTTTGCCGCATGTGAGCC
>NW_015163610.1:562816-568987 GCF_001447785.1 Gekko japonicus
GCAAGTAGATAAATAGGTACCACTTCAGTGGGAAGGTAACAGCGTTCTGTTCACCTTGGTGTTTAGTCATGCCGGCCACATGACCACGGAAATGTCTTCGGACAGCGCTGGCTCTTCGGCTTTGAAACGGAGATGAGCACCCCACCCTAGAGTCAGATTCGACTGGCTTTCGAGCAAGGGAACCTTTACCTTTACCTTTTTAATAAATAAATAAATAAATAAAAATTAAGCCAGCATAACACAGGAGGCTTTTGCACCTATATAAAAGAAGACAACTGGCTTGCTCCTTTATAAACACTTGAACATGGAACCAGACGATTATTTGGAAAATATAAAGAAGAAATTAAACATTGGGTTGCTCTTAAACAGAACACTGAACTGTAGCAAGAAGATGACACCTTCATTACTATAGGATTACTCCTGAGGAAGATTTGGACAAAATGAGTCTATATCCGGATGCTCATTGAGAATGACGTACCTGTAATATTGCCAAGTTTTACAATATATATTATTCTTACTTAACATGTGTTGTCATCTATATCACAGTGTTTGTTTGTTGCATTTCCTATACCTGTGATCTCTTGTTTTTTAAAGAGCCAGGTGTGCCACACCCATGTCTAGAGAGGTGCAACCCCCCAACACTTGTCCTTCTCCGTCCTCCACAGGTACCTTCAAAAGGTGCACCTTAGTACGTTGCCACCAGAAGAAAGAGTGGCAGCTAGTGGGAGGAAGAACAGGCCCACTCCCTCTCAGCAGGGAGCAGCAGAGAGGAACAGGAGGCCACTCCAAGAAAGGTTCCCCACACCTGACCTGTCGTGGGTGGGACGTTCAAGGCCAACTGGGATGTTGCCCCCCCCTTGAGATGCTGTTTTGCCGTTCTTACTCGAGACCTTCTGGTGCCTTGTTGCCCACTTCTGGCACAGCATCAAGTCTGCCCATCTGCTGCATGAGAGACAGGGGGAGGGGGATGAGGAATTCCACCTATGCCATGATTGCGTGTTTGGCAGAGCAGAAGAGTACAGTGCAGGATGTCATCTCCTCTGTGACCATCCTCCATAGGCAGGAGGAGCTCAACATGAGCTCCAATGACTGGCTGGCCCTCTCCCAAAGGTTGCAGGTCCTCAAGCCCTTCCAGGACACCACTTTCATGCTGTGCGCCCATATAGCCAGCCTGGGGCAAGTCATCCCCCTGATTCGAGGGTTATACCAGGTGCTGGCCTCCACACTGGAGCTGGCTGTTCTCCCATGGGTCTGGGCCTTGGCAGAGAGGTTGCAGGTGGGCATCACCACCAGGTTGCATCCTCTCTGCAATAAAGGGGAGTACAAGCTGGCCTGTATCTGTGACCCCACCCCCCAGATGAAAGGCAGCATTGCTCTCCTGAATGCAGAGTTATTGCAATGGAAGCACGAGCTCTGAAAAGACTGTGGAGGCTACAGGCCAACAGACATGGCCAGAGGAAATAGCAGGTGAAAGAAGAGAAGGAGCAGCAGCCCAGCACCTCTGCCTCAAAGAGCCCAACCAGGGAGGAGGAGGAGATGACGAAGAAGAGAGAAGAAGAGATTGGATTTATACCCTGCCCTTCAGTACCTGAAGGAGTCTCAGAGCAGTTTACAATCTCCTTTCCCTTCCCCTCCCCTCCCCACAATATATACCCTGTGAGGTAGGTAGGGCTGAGAGAGCTGGTTGTCAGTGAAGAACTGAGAGGTCAGCAGTGACAGAGATATCAGGGGTGCAATGGTGGAGGATATGGCAGAGGTGATGGTGACGGAGTACCTTACCAAGTCCCCTAAGCCTGCCAACACTGATCCCCTGGAGTACTGGTCACCCGAGGCTGTCATCTGGCCTGACCTCTCTTGTGTGGCTAGGAGCCCTGAGTCCACTTAACACCCAAATGCCAGCAAGGGGAGAGGCATTCACAATCAGGATGGTAATAATAATAATAATAATAATAATAATAATAATAATAATAATAATAATAATAATAATAATAATAATAATAATAATAATAATAATAATAATAATAATAATAATAATAATAATAATAATAATAATAATAATAATAATAATAATATACTTTGTTGTCATTGTACATAGTACAATGAAATTAAAGGTGCAATCATTTCAGTGATCTACAGCCATACTCATATACACTCACATAACCATTCACAACCATCCCATAACTCCCTTAAGGTTCACATTGCAACTTAAACCACCAATGTCACCCAAATTCCAATTTCAGACAGCATTTAAAGCAATAATAGCTCTCGAATAAAAACTATTTTTAATCTGTTTGTCCTTGTTTTAATTGTCCTATATCTTCTACCCGAAGGCAGCAGTTCAAACAGGGAGCGTTCAGGGTGTGACAAATCCTGCAAAATGTTCTTTGCTTTTTTCAAACATCGAGAGCTATACAATTCCTCCAGGAATGGGAGAGGACAGCCAATAATCTTCTGGGCTGTGATGATAACTCTCTGGAGTGCTTTCCTATCCACAGCCGTACAACTGGCAAACCAGACACAGACGCAGTATGTTAAAATGCTCTCTATTGAGCAACGATCGGACATCAGTATTTTCTCACTCAAGTTATTTTTCTTTAAAAGTCTGAGAAAAAAGAGCCTCTGCTGGGCCTTCTTCACCAGAGCAGTGGTGTTAGCACTCCAGGTCAAGTTTTGCTCAATGATCACTCCCAAAAACTTAAAAGTAGCCACCCTCTCCACACGTTCTCCACCAATAAACAGTGGCTGGATGTCCGTTTTGTTCCTCCTATAATCCACTACCCATTCCTTGGTCTTGGTGGTGTTGTGGATCAAATTATTTTCCCTGCACCAAACACAAAGCCGTTCCACCTCATCCCGATAAGCAGACTCATCATTCCCAGAGATGAGCCCCACCACCAAATGTGGGTTCTCAGTCAAGGCACTCAGTAGCTAAGTGTCACCACTCTGCGTGAGCAGAGAGATGGGGTGGCTCAGAGCCCTGAGTCCACCTAACACTCAAACCCCAGCAGGGAAGCGAAGTTCACAATAAAAATGTGGGTTCTCAGCCAATGCATCCAGTAGCTAAGCCCCTCTGCTTGGTGTAAGCTGAGAGATGGGGTGGCTCAGAACTCTGAGTCCACCTAACACCAAACCCCCAGCAGGGGAGAGGTGTTCACAATCAGGAGGGAAGGTTCTCTGCTAGTCTGCTTTTAAAAAGTTCCCTGCCTCTCTGTGTAACTGCCAACAGCCAACAGAGGAGAGGATATGGACATGAGCTGAGCGTATTTATAGTATTCTGATCCCATAAAGCAGAATGGGAGCTCTGTTACTGGCAGCCAACAGTTCCTGTTAAGCTTTAGAGGGCTCCTATTGGTGTTTCCAAGGCTGGAGAATTCTGCTCCTATTGCCTTGGAGTTTTGAGTAGAGACAGTCTGTCTGGAAATGCATCCATTCAGAAACCTCCACAAACAGCACCAAAGTTTGTGAAATGTTTGTGCTGGTCCCCCTTCCATGAACATTGTCTCATGAACCACAAACCAGCCAAAATTGAGGATGAACTTTACTTTGTGAGCCAGTTCATGCCCATCCCTAACTACAAAGGCAGTTTTGAATACACTTGTATCAGGCTTCTGAATTGAATGGCCCGTTAGGGAGGTTGATTCCCAAATTGCATTTTGACCTCCCTGTGCATTACAATACATGTGTGATTTCCCCTAAGAGAAGGGAGGAATATTTGGGTTGACTTCTGCCTGACCCTGAATCATAGATGCAAGATGGAACACCTGAAATCATTGCTAAGTCACAAAACAAATAAGGAACAATATGCTTGTGTTACCTCCTAGCCTTGAATACCTACACAATAGTGGCTGACACATCAATACTATAATCGAATGGTAGCATAAATATTACAAGGGCTGCTTTCAAGGCAAGCAGGCTGTAGTTATTTCCATATTAGCCAGTTTATTCTTCCCAGTCAGGCAACAAAATATGCAGACAGAAAAAGCCTTGTGCTGAAGCCTGAGATACTCATAGGAAGAGGTCGAGGAAAATTCAGTGCTAAGTGGTTTGGCTTTGTAAAGCCTTTCTAGGAAGGTTCAGTCCATAGACAGAGCATCAGTAGTGCACAGCGGTGCCAGCCCAAAACCAAGTTGATAGTGTTGCATTAATCAGAGAAAGGGGTTTCTGTGCCCCACATAGTCTTTGTCTCTACCCGTGACTTGTCAAAGCAAATTGCCTTATGCAAAATACTTTTAAAAAATAGAATAGGATATAGAAAATCAAAGAAACCATGCATATTTGTACAATTCATTTAGGTTGCAGTAATCTGCTATTATTTTCATAGAATTTGGCTGATCATGGTGCAGCATTTTGATTTCATACACTCCTGATCACGGCTAGATAAATACAGTTGTCTTAAGTTGTCACAGATTCAGGTGGGCAGCCATGTTGGTCTGAAGCAGCAGAACAAAGTTTGAGTCCAGTGGCACCTTTAAGACCAACAAAGGTTTATTCAAAGTGTAAGCTTTCATGTGCAAGCAGACTTCTTCAGATACAATGAAATAGAAATGTAGACTTATCTTCACATCCTCATCTTCTAAAATTGTATATGCCATTAAATGCCAACAATGTCCTTTGGTTCTCTACATAGGGCAAACAGGTCAAACCCTACGCCAAAGGATAAATGGACATAAGTCTGACATCACGAATCAGAAATCTGACAAACCTGTAGGAAAACACTTCACCCTTCCTGGACATTCAATGGGTGACCTCAAAGTAGCTTTATTACAAAGGAACGTCAGGAACAGACTGGAAAGGGAAACTGCTGAGTTGCAAGTTATTACAACACTCAGAACAATGGAATCCCCAGGACTTAACAGGGATATCTCACTACATATGCTCACCTCATTCAGCCCTTACATCTGCATCCTTACCAATCCCCCAGGAGAGCCATACCTTATTTTATTTTATTTCTTATTTGGAATAATAGGTTAGAAGAGTAGATTGTAATGTAATATGATGAATACTAGAATGTAATGTAATCTGAAATGGTAGATGGGAATGTATTTTTCTGGTCTGGAAACAGGGGAGATAAGTCTACACAGCCAATCACTTTAAAGAAGAAGATGCTATAAGGTTGCCTCTATGCTTGAGAGAAGACGGATGGAGTGTAACAACAGGGTCTCAATTAATTACTTTCAGCATGCCACAATTAAGGATATGTCTGCCCATCAGTCTCCAATTTTGACATATTTATTTCCTTCACTATGCCCCCCCCCCGAATTAAACCCAAACAAATAGTAACCATTCCTTATGCTGTATATTCATTATATACCTATATGTATGGGCAGGTAATTTCTATTTCATTGTGTCTGAAGAAGTGTGTGAGCATACAAAAGCTTATACCTTGAATAAAACTTTGTTGGTCTTAAAGGTGCCACTGGACTCAAACTTTGTCAAGTTGTCATAGTCTGCCAATTCACAACCAGCATAGGTGTTCCCAAGATGAGTTTCAGCACTGCAGCAGATTAACAGGGAGGGTGACCAACCTGCTTGTTGCAACATTTGGAAAAACCAACTCTGCAAAATCTGAGTTGTTAAACAAGCAGGAGTTCTCTGGAGGCCAGAAACTGCAAACCTCATAGATGGCCCTAATCACTTTATTTTGCTGTGTGTGTGGATGTATGTGTGTGTGTTTTAACAATTTAGTCTTGCCTTGGTGACTCAGCTTCAGGGGAAAGCCATTCATGGCTTGGAGGACACTCTCAGGAATGGACAGAGGCCAGCTTGTTTTGAGAATTAAATGAGTCTGAAAACCATCTGTGAGCTTAGAGGAAGCTTAGCTAGAATTGCCCATAATCCTTTCTCCATTCAAATGTTTGGCTCTGTTACATTTGCCAAACAGTCAGGCAGTTCTACAGAAAAATGATAATGAAAAGAAGCAAGCAGATTCTGGGTGAGATAAAATATTTACAGTAAAATCCTCTTTCCTTCTCACCGCACCAACCACATACACAAGCATGCCCAGTAGCACCATCAACTAGATTATAATTAGAACAAAATGGCCCAATGGCAAAATTATATGGCAATTTGCATCAAAGGAAAGCATCTGCTTGGATTATTTGAGGTGTTTCTCTACTAATTACTAGAAGCATACAATCAGAAATGAACTGATCTCTCTCTCTCTCTCTCTCT
>NW_015163610.1:569067-591730 GCF_001447785.1 Gekko japonicus
TATATATATATAACTAATCCAATTGCTTAAAAAAAGAAGATACCTGATCACCTCAGAAATGGCTATTTATTCTTGCATCTCACTGTCTTACACAGAAGATAATATTTAAGGGGCATTTTCTAACTGGAAGAGTTAGCAGATGTTCCCACCCAATCACTTGACTGTCCCCACTGGCTGTTTTTTAAAAAAAATCCAGGTGGATTACAAAATGTGTTAAAAGTTATTTAGTCAAACAGCAAATATCTCTAATAAACAAAACAATGCAGCAGGGTTAGGACTGAAGAACTGGAAAAGAATTGGTTTATTTATTTACATTATTTTTAAACAATGTATTTACATTATTTATAACCCATCTTTCTCACAGGGCCTCAAGGTGGATTACACACAGTGAGTCAGTACTGACAGTACAGTCAACAAAATGGGGCATTCAATAACAGATGCATCAGGATTTTAGAAGCCTGGAACCACCAGAAAAAACTGAAGTATAGCATAAGTATTCACATGACACATTAAGCAGTAAAGAAATGACATAATAGAATCTGACTTAAAATAAGCTATGCACAGCAGTATAGACCACAGTCCTTAATTATTTATCCAAGCAAGTTTGTAAAACCATTTTGTGGAGTGCAACCCGATTACCTATGCAGAAAAGCACTTTTGAATAGTTCAGTTTTGCAGTTTGTGAAAAGCCAGGAGAGTGGGGGCTTTCCTGACCTCCTGGGGCAGGTTCTTCCACAAGGTGGGAGCCACCATGGAGAAAGCACAGGTGTACGAGCAGTTGTTGATTTTGCCCATTTGTAGGTTACCACCTGCAGAAACCCCTGCTGACATGAAGTTATCATGGTGACACATGGGGGGAGAAGTGGTCCCACAAATAAGAGAGGCCTTAAACTGAGCCCAGTAACTGATGGACAGCCGCCTGAGGGAATGGGAACTTGTTTCTCCAGCAATAAAGCTGGATCCAATATGACCCCAAGGCTTTTAACTGAGCAAGGGTCAGTTGAACTCCATCAAAAGTGGGGAGAACAGTGTCCTTCAGGACCTCCTCCTTCCCAACTGGCATACCTCTGTCGTTTCAGGGTTTAATTTCAATTTGTTCACTTTTAGCCAGTTAACCACCTTATGGCAAGGCAGCAATTCCAGGACCTCTACTGCATCACCATGAGATTTGGATAAGGATATACAGAGCTGAGTATCATCAGTATATTGAAGATAACCAACAGCAAAACTATGAATGATTGGTCTTAAGGACTTTACATAGAGGTTGAAAAGCATGGGGGGGGGGGATAGAATTGCACCCTGTGGAACCCCACAAAATAGGTCCCACATCAGTGACAACTGGTTTCTTATAGCAACCCTTTGAATCCGATCCATGAGGAACAGCTTAAACCAGTTCAACACACATCTCCTGATACCTTCTGCCTTCAGGCACCTCAACATGATGGCATGATCTTCTGTATCAAAGGCTACAGATAAATCCAATAAGACTAACAGAGAGCCTTGCCCTTTCAGACAGAGGTCATCAACTAAGTTAGCAAAACTGTCTGTGTCCCATAGTTTGGCCTGAAGCCAGGCTGAAAAGAGTTTAGGGCGGAGAAGACTTTGAGTTGGTTTGCTACTGCTACTGTTCACTACTCAATCACCTTGCCCAGAAACAAAAAATCTGTATAAGGCACCAAAACAGTCAGTGTAGAAAAAGAACTATCCAAGGTAACAAAACTGTCTAACGTTTGACATACCATACTGAAAGGAAGTACATAGGTGGAAGACATCAAACTGCAGTAAAAGGGTGTGTGTGTGATACAAAACATTCAACAAAATAAATGCACATTAGGTTAAAAAAATAAATGCACAGAGGCTCAAAAATACAAAAAATATTTTTGTTTTAAAAGATATGAACTGATATTAACATTAAAGCAGGAATTCATAAATACAGCAAACTGCCATTTCCCTGAAAATATTAACTCTGCTTCACCTGCTCTCATACATGAATACATTCAGATATTTTAATCATGTTGGCTGCATGCCATCATTTGATGAGCCATTCTTTCAATAAAGGTGAGACAACTTGAGGCCAAGCTTTGGCAATCAGTATTCTGGCAGCAGTTACCAGATTCCAAATGAGTTTATAATATTACTACAGTTCTTCCAAAGACTTCAATAATATTTAGATTATTGGTTCCTTTATAAAAAATTATTGAGGGGGTTAACCACCCCCCAACAATAGAAACAATGCCTGTAGCTTTAAGAAGCAAAGGCCCTCAGTGGCCCTCACTAGGAAACCATGACTGTATTCCCAAAGTTCAAGCCTTGGTTTCTGTCAGTAAAAGGCAGCAAAATAAATGGCCAGTTTGGAGGGGGGCCCTTTCCAGGGCTGTTTTGGCCACTGAGGGAGGACTCAATCAATCCAGGCCCACCAGCAACCACCAAACAACTGGCTACCATACAAGTTCTGCGACTTACTCAGGCTCAGCCTTCATGGCTGTTCAACAGCAGCTACCACACAAAAAACAGCATGGCATACTGGTCATAGTTTCAGATAAGGATATGGAAACTCAGGTTTAAATCCCCACTCTGCCAAGGAAGCTTGCTGGGTGACCTTGGGCCAGTCACACACTTTGATCCTAACCTACCTCAGAGGACTGTTGTGAAGATAAAATGAAAGAGAATGAGATAAACTGCTTTGGATCCACATTGTAGAGAAAGGCAGGGTATAAATGTAATAAAAATAATAAATATCTCTGAAGATGGGGGGCAGATACAGTATAGATTCATTGGTGGGTGGGAAGGAGAGAAGGAAGCTGGGAAAGGTGAGAATATGGGGACTGCCAGGAGGAGGAATTGTTACCAGAGCATAGATCTGCAGTCAAAGGGAGCACAAGCTGTTTAAAGAATTAAGTCCATTAATTAAGAAGAGAACACACTTTGTAAGAAAGAAAATAGAGAAAGAGAAATCTAATTAGCTAGGAAGGAGTCAGTAATGAACAGTTCTCAGCAAGAGCGGGGAAAATCCTAACTGAGCCAATCGGGAGACACAAAGGAGACTATTTGAAAATAGTAAGATAAAGGTAAAGGTTCCCTTGCTCGAAAGCCAGTCAAATCCGACTCTAGGGTTGCAGTGCTCATCTCCGTTTCAAAGCCGAAGAACCAGTGCTGTCCGAAGACATTTCCGTGGTCATGTGGCCAGCATGACTAAACACCAAGGCGCACAGAACGCTGTTACCTTCCCACTGAAGTGGTACCTATTTATCTACTTGCAATTTCTTGCTTTCGAACTGCTAGGCTGGCAGGAGCTGGAACGAGAGACGGGAGCTCACTCCGTCATGCAGCAACTCGGGTCTCGAACTGCTGAACTACCCACCTTCCACAGCCTGCAGTTCAGCTTCTTAACCACTTGAGCCACCGCAGCTCTTTGAAAATAGTAAGTCCCTAATCTTACCATGCTAACTACCGTAGTTGTCCCCTCCGGTGCCCCCTGCAGGATGTTATTGTCATTTTCTTTATGCGTGATAGACCTTGCTATTCCAACACAAATAGAGGAAAAATGTGGGGAGTGGGATAAAACAGAAACTGAGATGCCCCTCACAAGTCCCCACCATGCACCTGAGCACGGCTGGGGGCTGACACTGAGCAACTAGACCATAGTTTTCCCAGGAAGTGGCTGCCAGGATGAGGAAAGAAAAGAAAACTGAAGATGATGGGGAGGTAGGCTGGTTTGTAGGAGTGAAGGGGTCACGAAAAGGAGAGAGGTTTGAAGGTTTTCATGGAAGGGAGAGAGGAAATAGTGGGGGAGGGGGAATGAGACACCCCCTGCAAGTCCTTGCAAGTCCCCCCATTTGTTCTTTCTATTTTGGAAGTCAGTTTTCAAAAGCTCAGGCAGAGCTTTTCCCCAGACCTGCCTCCAGAGATATTTCTCACCAGAGATGTCAAGAATTCTTATTCCAGGAGGTCTCCAACAGGCAGTAGCTCTGCAGCTGCTGCAGAACAGCTAGTGCATCCCCTAGAAGACCCAGGACAAGTTTGCAAAAATATTTTTTTTCTTTTAAACTTATATTGCATAGCATTTTCCCTCTACGCTGCTTAGCTGATAGTTGCACTTCTGGTGCTGGACAGAACTTGGTAATATGCACAAGGAGGGAGAAAGTAGCTTGGAATATTTTTCATTACTCAGAAGTAGTTCTCATTAAAGAACAGGCTGGCAGTCCTTGCCTTAGACTGTTGAGCATATGGTCTATAGATGAACTATAGCCCCTCATGAAGCAATACTGATTCTTCCATATGACCATCATCTCTCCTATAAACTATTGTCTATCTTTCCAGAATCTGGCAGACAGCTGATAGGCACAGAGGTTCTGAATGTGATTGATCTGTGAGACAAAGCACATTTCCCTTGCATTCTACCAAGGCTTCAGACTGATTCCACACACCTAAAATCTGAGCTCCTTCTTGTGCAATCCTATGCACATGTACTTGGAAGTCAGCCCCATGTAGATTACTGGATCTTACTCTCAAGTAAGTGTGTACAAGCCTGCAACCATTCTGGATCTGATCTCTTCTGTTGAGTGTCACCTGGGCAGAAGACATTCTTTGCAGTCTCCAACTGTTTATGAGAAGGGGACTTTGGGATGTGGCTGTTCTATCCTTGGAATGAGCAGAGCCCTCTGAGGGATTCTGCGTAGGCAAGTGGTTATATTGACTCCATTGTTGTGAGCTGCTTTTCAATTACAGTCTTAATGAAAAGGATGCCCAGGTGACCTGCTGCAGTTTGGCTGCCCCCATAGTCAACAGCTGCTTTCAGAATCTGCAGACCCAAGGGGCTTATTTGCTTGCCTCAGGTGGAACACCTTGATCCAATTACTTCCTCTCTCACCACAGAACTGGAGGCTGGCAGGGCAGCAGCCGGTATTTGATCAGCACTCCCAGTGTTATATCTGCCCCTTGGCATTAAATAGGATAAGCACGCACACGCACCTATATCCAATCCTGCAATAGCTGCTTCCACTTGTAAAGCATCTTATTTTCTGACAGAATGATGTCTCCAGGCACTTTAGTGGAAAATATACACTCACACAATAACACCATACTAACAAGGGAAAGCAAGCAAGAAGGAGGAATATTCTGTCTTTTATTTCATTTCATTTCATTTCCACAGGAGACTATAGAGTGCTTTTAGCTGCTATTCAACTATTGCCTTAATCAAAGAAGGTCTTGGCTTGGCATGCATTTTATCTCCTCAGCCTGGCCAACAAATGCCCATTGGTCTAGTAGTGGGCAATTGACATGGACATCTGGGCATCTGGATGTTTTCCTTTGATGACCTATGGTTGCTCTACCAGCTGCTTCTGGCTGCTTCAAGCTATGGCCATTGGTTCCCTGACTTCAGTGGCAGAAATGGAAATGCCTGAAGAGACAAATGGAGAGATAGCCAGGAGCCAAATGGCCTTGGGCATGAACATTCTGACTGTAATATAACAGCTCAGTTTGAAGGAAACCATTAGAATCCTGTATGATTCTGGAAATCTATCACATCTACACATGTTCACCCCATCCTTCCTCCAAGATGCTCAGGGTAGCACGTGTGGCTCTTCCCTCCTCTACCTGATTCTTACAAGAGCTCTACAAAATAAGTTAGGTTGAGAGAGACTGACTGGCCTATGGTCATCCCATGAGGTTTGTGGCAGAGGAGGGATTTGAACTCAGAGTCTCCAAAGTCCTAGTTTGACACTCTATCCCCTCCCACAACATTGACTCTATCTGTTACCAATGCCCTTAAATCTTGAGGTGGTGGGGGGGGATGGAGAGACAACTCTGGGGCAGCACTGACTTGGACACAGTGCAGATGCTCACAAGCTAGATTGCACCTGTAGTGATTGTGCTGGGTGTCACTGTAGGTGATGTGCTAATATAGAATGTGGAACTCAGGGTGGTTTACTCATCAGTACATGTCTACAGTGCAACTGACCTGTGGGTTAGTGCTAACTAAGTCATAAGCTAAAGGCTGGTTTGAATGTTCTCTGAAGGACTCCCTTCCCCTTTTCTTCTAGGAACATTAATGTTGCAAAAGAAAGTGTTATGTTATGCTGCAGGAAAATGCCTTGGTTGCGTGGAGCTCACCATCATAGAGAGGGCAAAAGAATCTTAGAGAACACCTTAACCAGTCCTTGATATGCAGATGCAAAGCTCTCATAAGAAGGTGGTCAGCTATGTGAGTGGATGCAATGGGGGATGGTGAAAATGTGAATATTCAAACTGCAGCTGGGCTGTTAAGGGCACGTGATGGGCATTGGCTTGCCCTTCTGTTTTTTTGCCAGGTGGCTTATTATTAGTGACCTCTTCACAATGAGCAGCAAACAGTAGCTTCAGAGCTATGTTCACTTTACTGAGATCCTGCCAGAAAATGGGCAGCGTGGCACAGGGTTTCCCCCCTTCTTCTTAGAGCCATACTGACAGCACTTACAAAACTCTATTTTTAGAAGCAGTTTTTATTATTAGCTGCAAGTAGAGAAGCCATCTTCATCTGATAATGAGAACCTTTGGAAGGAGCTTTCCTCCCACTGGCCAGCCCACCCTTTTGTCTGTTCATCCCTCCTTTTGTGTCTTGTCACTGTGAGAGATTCTCAGCTCTTTGGGGGCACAGCTTTTCTCCGTCACTTCTGTATAAGACATCACATGGGACAGTTTCTGTTGCCAGCACAACACAGGATACAGCATGGCAGATGTGCCACTGCAGCAGAGTTTAAGGCCAAAAGCTAAATCTAATGGCTGTGGCCATTTGAGGTCAGGAAAGAAATTCTCTCCCCCGAGATTTTTGGGCTTCTTCCTTTCATCATCATAGTCCCCAAATGGTCAACCCTGGCAGTTGTCTTAACTAGCCCAATGAGACTGTAGGTGGCTAATATGCCCAATCCATGCCCAAAGTGTCCTACTTCAAGTCTGGCTCATGCCTCAAAAATATCCTGGCATTCCTTTCTGGTCTTCTGCCTTGGGCTGCCTGAGTGACAACATCATCATTAGCAAAGAAGAGTCTCAATGGATAGCCAAGACAAGCAGCAATTACTGCACTGCCAAAATAAAAAAGTGGGAGCTGTTTTGCAAACATTTTTGAAGTCCTGCTACCGCGGGAGAAGTAGGTGTAATTACATAGGAAAATGTATCTTCCTTAATAGTCTTTTAATTATCTACTCAGGTGAACTATAATTTGAGGGAGGATATATTAAATCTAGTCTTTTAATAAAAGCATGGATGGTGAAGGATGTGATTTTATATAATCGAGTGATGGCAGGATGCAGTGAGATTCCTGCAATGTGTCACAGAACTTCCTGGCTGACTAGAGATGACAGGGCCTACAGTGGGTCCTCGGGTGAACCATTTCAGCTCATTCCTCATCCCCTGCTTGCTATGCTTCTCTCTCCCTCGCTTGGTTCATCTGAAATCTCTTTGCATGATAGGCTTGCAACTGAACAATGCAGTCTTTTGTGCACAGCTATCTACAGCCTCCATTGAAATGAATGGGGTGACCCACATGGGCTAGAGTTCAATGCACAGATGGTGTTCACTGCATATGAGGCTCTCTGAACTGGGATGTTTACTTCAAGCAGGAGAGACTGAAAAGCTGGGAACAGAAAAGCAGGTTATAAGAAGTGCAGCAAAAATAGGAAATGGGGAAAAACTATCCATGAATGAGACAGCATGGAAGTAAAAATATGTAAGTAAGGGATGGAAAAAGAGTCTGGGGTGGTTTGAGGATTAGAGTATTTGGAGATGAGAAAGGTATCAAAGAAGGCAGTGGGAAGTAGGGATGTCACAAACTTCATGGCAAACATATTTGATAGCTGAACATACAGTGCTTGTCAGCCGACTCACCCAAGAGCTGAACTTGTGTTTTGTTCACCTGTCTGCCTTGAACAGCTTTGCAGGCACACAGTAGCTGTGGTGGTAGGATTCCATTTGCTTGCCTTTTGGGGGCTTGGATTTGCTTAACAGGTGAGATGGATAGTGGACCAGGTAATTAAATGTTGTGGGAGGGAACTATCCTGTGCATAAATGTGCATGTGTAACATTACATCAATAAAACAGACTAAAATGAACACCAAATGGTAAGACTTTAAAAAAAAAAATCCCATAGTGTTTAATCACTGGCTGGCTGTTTGATTCACTCACTGTTTATTATGTTTGGCATCCAAGAGGCATGCAGCAGCAACAGGACTATGGTGGAGAGGGAAGTAGGACTCCCATCAGGCTGTGTAAGAATGTGCATGCAAGAAACCCTGTTGGTTGTACTGTAATTTATTGTGCTGTTTGACTATGTGAAAAGTAACCCAACAAAAAGGCTCGAAGAGTTTGTGAACAGCCAAACTGATTGATGAAAATCAGCTCCCTGTTCACAGTCAGCAAACAGACTGAGAACAGGACAGGCAGGTGTTTGAGCATCCTTACCAGATAAAAAGGCCTAGGATTTACGAGGACATTTGAGGAATAGTCAGTGACAAAAATCCCCACTGGCCAGACTGCAAACAACCTTTCCACTCTTGACCACCACTCTGTGATTTCTGATACATAAAGGAGATTCCTCACCCTCCTGGGCTCCTACCTAACAGTGAGGAGGGTCTGGCAGTCCTCTTTGATGCAGCCTACAGCTGGGACTACCTAGCTGTGTCCACACTTTGAGTT
Source organism: Gekko japonicus (assembly GCF_001447785.1). Classification (NCBI taxonomy): domain Eukaryota; kingdom Metazoa; phylum Chordata; class Lepidosauria; order Squamata; family Gekkonidae; genus Gekko; species Gekko japonicus. The sequence goes on from NW_015163610.1 coordinate 577,738, forward strand.
CTTGGTGGAGGGAGGTAAGTAGCCTGCCTGCCCATAACATATAGGGAGAGAGTGCCTGCTGAGCTGGGCAATGCAAATTTCTGCCAATGCTGCTGTAGAGGGTCCTGTGGCAGGGCTATGACACAGTGAAGGCAGAGGACAGTGAGACATGCTCTGCTCCTAGCGGATGCATCAGATCCAGATCCTGGGTATGCCACTTCTCCTTTGCACTTTGTATTCCATGTATCAATGATGGGGGAAGGAACATGCTTACTAATATGAATGTCACTTGCCTCCATCTACAACACCCTCTTCAGAGTCTCCAGTGGACACTGCTGGACCTAGAAGACCAGGAAGAACCCCATGACAGCCACAAACTCACTTGGTGAGTTTCCATTGTTTGGGCTTATCTCTCCCCACTATGTATACACAGTTACATGGAAATTATAGTGACCTACTTTGAAAGCTGTTCTGGCAACAAGATAAAAGACTGTGAATCAGTCTTTGCACTTTAAAAAGCTCTCCACATGTTATAATTAATAAAAAGAAATTATCACACTTTATCCCACCTCTCTCCCATGTGCTTTCAGTTGCCACCCACCTCTTTCAGTTACACTAATATCGATGATGCTTCAGTCTACTCCCACTGCACTTGCTTTGTGCATATTATGGTATTTTGGGTGAACTGAAATAAGAGGCTTTTTTTTCCAGTTCATAAAGAAAAATGCACAAGTGCCAACCTTTAATAACCATCCAGGTTTTCAGCTGCCTGCTTTAAGATTTTCTCTTTGTTTTGCATGAGTTTACTTTCCCCCAACTTTATTTTATCCTTGTTTTTCTCTAAACTTTTCCACTTCATCTTATTAGCTTCTTTTCTCTTCTCAAATATGAAACAGAATTTTGAAAAAGCATGGATCCCCCCTATCAAATCAATACTGTCTGCATCATTATCTACAGGAAAATCTGTCAAATGTTATATGAGTTCCAAAACCTGGTATTAAGAATAGAGTTCAGCTTTTCCACGTGAAAGGTAGAATGTGGGTATATTTGCATTTATGTGCCTTACTTAAAAGGATACACACACACACACCCTAATGCTACATATCTGAACATAAGTATTTCAGACACTCAGACACTTCCAGTGTGACAAATATTCTGGCACTTCACTGGTTTTATTTTCCTGGGCAGTGACAAGTGAGACCAGCAGAGAGGAAAAATACGTATCTGATAGGTTCATCCAACCAGAAGAGTTAATTCATCTTCCCTTCAATCAGGGTTGTTCTGATTCATGTTTCTGTGCATTTTGTGCCAATCTTTGTACTCTCTTACTGGCTTTGGGAGGGATTTCTGATTCTATATAGGCACAAATCCTATATCTGTATATTTAATTATCTCATGGTATACCTTCCACCTGCCATACAGGGGTAAAGGTTTTTCTTGCTCACACTTTAAGGCAAGTGAAGGATGAGGGGAGCAAACGTTTTTTTAAAAAACCAAAATATGACTGGATTTTTTTTTTACACCTTCCTAATTCTTACTGGATTGCCAGCAGTGGATCAACATCTGGCCTGGACATTACCAGCCATAACCTTACAGATGCACTGTGGTTAGGGTGAAAGTAGGCAGCAGCAACAATCAACCTAAACTAACCTTCTTCCATTGTGATTTGCTTTTGTAATTTGTTCCTTCATTTTGTGAAGTCATTTTTCATAGCTCACCTTGCAAGTACATTATACCATATCATGATTTCCCCCCAATATTCCAGTTAACAGGCATGTGAATTGAACTAGCTAAGTAGTTAAGAAACAGGATCCAGAAGCAGAATCCCAGTGTGAATGAAGAAACAGCCCTTCTTTTGGCTTGATAAGATATCAATTAAGAATCATGGCCTAGACTTTCCACAGGAAAATTGATGAACTCATCTTTGTTGAAACCCCAGAAACCCCCCACTGCCAACATTTTTTTGAACTCATGAAATAAAGCTCATTCACTGAATGATAGCTCAGGGGGTGGTATATAACTGAGCACATTTTAAATTACTATCCTCTGCAAGTAACATAAACTACTACTATCTTGAACAAATTAAATACACTCCTGATGATTTTGAACTGTAGAGAATTTTTCTAACAAAAGCCTGAGCTGTCAAGAAAGCACCTGGGATTAATATGGCAAAAGATCAAGGCAAAATCCCAGATACGTTGAAAGAAGCAAATATTTCTTTGATTCATAAAAAAACCTTAGATGAGAAGGAAATGAAAAATTATAGACCGATATCACTGTTAAATGTGGACTATAAGATTTTTGCATCAATTTTGGCACAGAGGCTAAAAAAAGTATTAGTGGAAACAATAAATAAGGACCAGTCAGGATTTTTACCTAAGAGACAAATAAGGAATGATTTGAGAATACGGATGAATGTGTTAGAATACTATGAATTACATCATGAGAAGCAGATGGCAATAATCTTTCTGGATGTGGAGAAAGCATTTGACAATGTTAACTGGACTTTTATGTTGTAGACATTTCACATGTTAGATGCCGGATAAAGTTTTATTACTATGATTCAAGCAATATATAGTGAAAAAAAAGCGAAAGTTATGGTCAATGGAGAACATTCAAATAATTTTGAGATCCAGAAAGGTACGAGGCAAGGATGTCCTTTATCCCCACTTTTGTTTATTATGGTACTGGAAGTTATGAATGAAGCCATCAGAAGAGAGAGTAAAATAACTGGGCTTCAAGTAAAGAAAGAACACTTTAAAATAATAGCTTTTGCAGATGATGTGGCATTAATACTTGAAAACCCAATAGAAGCAGCAGAAGCTTTGATGGATAAGATTGAAGAGTATGGAGCAGTGGCGGGCTTCAAAATAAATGTAGAAAAAACTAAAATTATAACTAAGAACTTGGATGACAAACAAAAAGAGAAGTTACAAGAAATCACAAGATGTCAGATTGTAAAAAAACCGAAATATCTAGGAATTACGGTTACAAACAAATGCAGTACACTCCATGAAGACAGCTATAAAACACTGCTACAAAAAACTAAACAAGACTTGGACAAATGGAAAAATCTACAACTTTCCATGATGGGAAGAATCGCTACAATAAAAATGAACATTTTACCTAGATGAATGTTTTTATTTCAAATTATTCCTGTATTACAAAATCAAAACTTGTTTAAAGACTTAGACCGGATGACATCCAAGTTTATATGGCAAGGGAAAAGGGCACGAATAAGATTGAAAATGCTACATGATGTAAAAGAAAGAGGGGGGGGGTTGGTGTACCAAATTGGTTACTGTATTATAGAGCTGCAGCATTAGTATGGATTAAAGAATGGATTACTTTAGAAGATAAGAGACTTTTAAAAATTGATGGCCATGATTTACTGTTAGGATGGAATGCTTTCCTGTGGCATGAAAAAGCAGGCTCTCAAAATTATTTTAAGCAGCATTGGCTGAGAGCAGCATTACTAAAGGTTTGGGACCCTATACATAAAAACTTTTATACTAAAAGATCAAGACTGATTAAAACTTTTTAGAGGCATTTACTTTACCCAATGTATATATGGGAGAAGAATCGTTAAGATACCAGGATATTTTGGATAGAAAGATAATCTTAAATTACCAGAACAATTATCCTGGTGGAAGAAAGCGCAACTGGAATCAATATATTTGAAGGATAAAAAACAAGGGGTTAATAATAAAATAACTGAACTGAAAGAAATTGTCTTAACAGCAGAAAACAAAGTGATAAAGAAAAAATATAAGATCTTATTGGATGATGTGATGGTTGATGAAATAGTGAAAAAAAATATGATTGTACGGGCCCAGAATATAGGCCAAAATATTAATTTAGAAGCGTGGGAGCAGATTTGGCTGAAGAATTTAAAATTAACTAATGCTGTGTCATATAAAGAGAACATGTATAATTTATTTATTTATTTATTACTTTCAATTTATAGACTGCTCACCCCCTAAGGGCTCTGAGTTGTTTACATATATACAATCACTAATTACATTACCTTTACTAGGGCCACACACAATGAGGGGGAAGTGACAACCTATCAGGCACCCATGGCAGGGTCTTAGTTGTTGTTTCTTTTTTGCGGAGGTTCTTCAATCCAGGCGACGACGTCTTTGGCGCAGATCTTCTTTTTCTGGTCGCAGCGACTCCTCCCGAGCACAGGCCAACAGCGCCCGACAGTGCGCGCTCCGCAGCCAGCCTCTGTCCCAATTGGTTCCGGCCTACCACGTTGCCCCGCCGCCGTGCTTCGCTGGCCAATCTCCGCTCGGGATGCTCAACTCGACCACTGCCACCATGTTTTTCGCCGCTGCCACGCTCTGCCGCCAATGCCAGATAGATTAGGTAAACAAAATAGTAACTGCTCTGATAAATGCTGGAAATGTAAAAATAAGATTGGCTCTTTTTATCACATGTGGTGGCTATGTGATGGTACAAAGAGGTATTGGACATGGATTCATGAGATAATGGAAAAAATAACAAGAACTAATATCCCGTTTACTCCAGAGATACTGTTATTGAATATATTTCCGAAAGACTTTGATAAAGCAGATAGGTATTTGATAGTTCATATGTCGACAGCTGCAAGGATAGTATATGCCAAATATTGGAAAATAATGGAAATACCAACTAAACAAGAGTACGTGAATAAACTATTTGAAACGGCGGAAAATGACAAACTGACACTTGAGATGACAGCCGGCACAGAATGGACTTTTCAAAAAACCTGGAAGAGATTCTATGATTGGTATAATGTAAACACAACTGATAGATAAATGTAGTAATTTGAGAACGCAGAAAAGATAAGCTTAGTAAATGTTAGATCCCCAAGTAAATAGATAATGATTTTAGAAATTTAATAAGCAGAAGAAGTGATAAAAGTCTCTTGTTATATATTATATGTTGTTGGGGGTAGTTGGGTGTTGTTTGTATGTGTCTGTAGTATATAATGAAAAATAATAAAAGTATACCCTTGGGTACTTAAAAAAGAAAAGAAAGAAAGCACCTGGGATGTCTGGAGAGGAAGAAGATGAAAGTGCGAAGCAGAAAGTGGCTTGGGTGGCTCCAGAGCACGAGAAAGTAAATAGGACCAAAAGCATACAAAACTGACTTATTTTACCCAAGGATAATGTTTCCTTAATCACACAAACGTGTTCTATAAAACAGGAACTTCTCCTATTGGGCACCGCTGGAAGACCGCTGTATTAATAACTGCAACATTAATGCAAACAACTGATCATATATTTGAACACAAGATGAAGACTGGTACCTTCCTCAACACAAATGAAGCAGGGGCTAGGAGTGATAGTCCTGTGTATGTGGCATTTTTCTGCACATGGCCATATAGCACATTTGTCTGCTGTTAGCTGTGAAGATGCTGGTAAGATCCTCCTCTCATGCAGAGAGAAGCTGCATGGGATCAGACCCCTCTGCCTAGCTCTTTTGTCAGAGTTCCCCATCTCTCCTTCTTCTTGATACTCAGAAGTCTCATTATTCAGCCAAAAGGAGCTATAAAATATATGATGCTGTCAAAAACAATAGCTCAATGCTTCAGTGTGTTGTTGCTGGAAGCACATAATAGATGAGGAGGTTGGCTGTCATTATCTGCATGTTGGAAGGATAATGTATTTACTTCACCAACCTTGTTGTGATGGTGGAAAAATGGACTTCACAGTACTGGTAACTAGAACATGGGAAAGAGACATCCAGTTATTGAACAGTGATGGCTTAAGATGTTACTTCTCATTATACACTTTGGGCATTCCCTATCACTTTTTGATCCTGCTCCTCCTTTAAGGAGCTTAAGGTGTCATATAGAGGTCTCCCTCTTCTCTAAAAGGTACATTAGGCTGACCGATGATGTCTGGCCCAAAGTCATCCCCCGAGCTTCATGGGCTGCAGTCAGATGGGCAGTTTGGCCTGATATCATTGCTTTTCCCTAATGGATTAAACTAGCTGGTTCACACAGCCACATCTGGTAACCATTCCTCAGTCATACTCACCCCATCATAAGACAAGTTGGAGATGGAGTAAATAGACAGTCGTTGAATTCTGGAGCTACTGGATCCCCACACATTCATCCCGCATTTCTGGATGTCTGAACTCCCCTCTTGTGAAGTCAAGCCTCTTGCGAAGTCAAATGTGAACCTTCCCTTCCATTTCTGCCTTCTTTTTTTGTTTGTTTAGGTATCGATGTTCACATAAGCACATAATCGCCCTTGGTGTTGTCAATCACTGTGACCAAGTAGACATTCTGGATTGGGAGTTCCTGGGGGAGTTGTTTTCGAGTGACAAATCTCCCCCAAACCCCTCTCTCCTGTTTCTGTGTCAGAGTCTGAGCACATCTCATGACTGACACAAGGGTAAATGCATTGAAGTCAACAGGACTATCCTCATGCAAATCTGCACTCTACCCCCACCCCATGTATTCCATGAAAGAGAGGCAAAGGAAAGGAGACTGAGAGGAGCTGGAGTACTTGGCAGAGAGATTGTGGAGCTGTTAAAAAGGAGCTGGAGCTTTGGATAAATGTTTATGCGCATGGGTAAAAGACAAACAAACAAAAAGGAATGCTGCAACAATATGAATGATTGACTATGGGGTGAGTGTGCAGTGAAGCCAGTTTAGGGCTCCCCACAACTATTTAAACCTCCACAAATAGAGGTGGCACCATATTGCTCCAAGCTGCCAGTCTGTCCGCAGCCATGATTGCCCGGAGACATCGGCTAGGGTGTCATAAATATGCAGATGACACCCAGCTCTATCTGTTGCTAGGGGATCAGTCTGGCTCTACCCCGGAAGATCTGGACCGAGCGTTGCGGGACATAGCGGGCTGGCTTAGGCTGAGTTGACTGAAATTGAATCCGACGAAGATGGAGGTCCTATGCCTGAATCGGAGTGGCTCGGGGTTAGGGGTCCCTCTTCTGGCCTTCGGTGGGGCGCCATTGGTGTCAGCGCCAAGGATCATGAGCTTGGGAGTGCTCCTGACAATGGAGGCCCAGGTAGCAGCCACTGTCAAGGCAGCCTTTTACCACCTTCGGCTAATTAGGCAGTTGGTCCCCTTCCTCGAACGCAACAATCTAGCATCAGTGATCCATGCTATGGTCACCTCGAGGTTGGATTACTGTAATGCTCTCTACATGGGGCTGCCCTTGGGGCAACTCTGGAAGCTGCAGCTAGTGCAGAATGCTGCAGCCAGGTTGCTGATGGGTCTCCCCATGAGGGAGCACATCCAACCTGTGCTGAGGTCACTGCACTGGCTGCCAATAGCGTTCCGGATACGCTTCAAGGTGCTGGTTTTGACCTTTAAAGGCCTTAATGGTCTGGGGCCTGTCGTCTACCTGAGGGATTGCCTTTCCCCGTATGTTTCCCCGAGAGCACTGAGATCCGGGACACAAAACCCCCTGGCCCTAGGGATGCTAAGTTAACAGCAACAAGAACGAGGGCATTCTCCCTAGCTGCACCGACGCTATGGAACAAGCTCTCAATTAAAATTTGAGCTCTGTGGGATCTTCAACAATTCCGTAGAGCGGTGAAGACCGCGCTGATCCAACAAGCGTTCTAATAGCCCTGGCCACACTGGTTGTGCCACATAAGCACTAGCACTTTATAAAGGATGGCTGCTAAATCTCAATAGGTTGAATTTATTGTAATGTTTTCTGGTTTTCTGGTAAGGCATTGTATTAGTTGTGATAACTGGTTTTAATTGTATATTGGTATTAATTATTGTAAGCCGCCCTGAGCTGCCTTGGCGGGAGGGTGGGGTAAAAGTGTGAAAAATAAATAAATAAATAAATGATTGAGTAGGAATTTGAACATGTCTTTCTGCAATCCTACTCTGATACTCTAACCACTGGAAATGTTGCCACTCAGTACTCTAAACTGCACCCATGGATGGAGACATCTGGGAAAGATTATGACCTTGTCGCCAATCTGCCAATCCTCCCCTCTGCCTTCCTACCCCTGTATTCCCATTATTTTGGGAAATGTGTGGTTGGGAGCTCCACACGTGCCAATAAAACATCTAACTGGCCACTACAGAGAGTGGCATTGGCATGCTCTGAGTCCTCATAATGCATCAAGAAAGAAGGTTGCAATTCACTTCTGTGCATTTCTTTTAAAGGATGAACTGATAATAAAGCTGTGGCCTTTATCCGCTATCTGGGCAGTTTATATACTTTCTAGAAGTATGTTAATGCATGCCAATTTAAAATACTACTATTAGTTCGTTTTAGTTAGGAATGTGCTGTCCAAATGCTACTAATCAGGGTCAGACCAGCACCATGTTCCATTTATAAATATTGGTCATGCTCTGAATCGGAACAAAAATATTTCCAACATTTGGAAGTGGGTGAAGGCCTTTTTATTTGGGGGTTATTGAATGCTTTGTTTTCCCCTATGACCCAGGAGACTGCAGATCATTCCCAGAGATATGCTTGGGTGATCTGATCCCTATGCTCTTATTCTCATCTCACTCTGGATAGGCTACACTACTTAGTAATGGACCTAGACTCCTATCCACCCGGCTTTCATTCAGGCTTCTTCAGGCTCTGTTCATTCAATGGACAGTGTTCAAATGACAGTTGCATCGTAAACAGTGGTGTATAGCAGCACTTAAAAACAATTCCATAATTCTTGAAAATATAGTAAGAGACTACACTTATTTTATTGATTTAGTGAATTATTTTACTCCACTGAAGGAGAATCACAGATTGAATTAGGAGCCCACAGGGTCTAGAACTCAGTTAACTATAGGCCATGATTGTGAGCTCTGTCATTTGGGCACAAAAAGGAAAATGGGAGAGCAACGTTAGCTGCTTTGACCGGCAAACAAAATGATGCTCTTGGATTGGCCAGGCCATGTATAATTATTGAGATGGTCAAGAGAATAGAATATCCTGCCTGCTTCAGTTACATCTACACATTGTTGGATATTGTGCCATCATTGCCTTATAGCAGGGATAGCCAATCTTGCTTAACGTAACAGCTACACAGAATACATGTCAGATGTTTGAGAGCCGCAAGACATGAACAAATATTGCACACATGTTTTTATTTTAAAATATGCAAATTTGCTTTTTATTAACATTAAATTAGACCGTGTGAAAGAGCCACACACAGCTCCCGAGCTGCAGTTTGGCCACCCCTGCCCTATAGCAATCACTAGTAAGTGGATTCTCTATTGCCACCAGGAAAATCCAGTTGCATATCATTGCTATAACTTAAAATATGAGAGTATCAAGCTATGTGTGGATGCAGTTCTAGTGCCTGTTCAGCCCTCCAAATGCAACAGCAGCCCTGGAATGGAGAACACCTACTCCAGGTCTTTGTTAGAACTGCCTGAAACGCCATCCCTGTCCAACCCTGTCCCAGTGACAGAAAAGTCTTGGAAAAAATCTAAATACCATAAAACAGTCAAAATAGTTTAATATCACAATCAAGACTCCCACACAAACCAATAAATGATTAAATAGCTTTAAAAGTGGATGACACCACTGAAGGATAATTTTGCCTTTCCCCTAAAAGTTATGAGAATGGTATCTTTCAGAGGTAGGAATCTTCAGGGATCTCATTCCCTAAAACTGAAACTGAATTATCAACTATGCTTATGGCTTAGCCTTAGACAGTATCCATTCTCTCATTTGGGGTATCAGCAGAGAAAAAGGTCCCTTCTCCTGCCCCAGTAGGTCTAACTTATTTTATTTTGGAGACATCAACCCGGGCCCCATCCATGGAACTTAATAGGGTTCATATAAACTACATTTACTCTGAGAGAAAATACAGACAAATAAGACAGGCCAGAGCAAAAATTAAGCAAGTTAAAAAACAACAACACAAATCACCCAAGATTGCCACAGAGGTCACTGGCAAAACTAATCTCCTGGTTTCCACATTGCCTCCCTTCCTTTACGAACAACCCAAACAAGCTACAGAAGACAGAACACAGGCAGGGTTACAAATGCTTTCCACATCAGGAAAAGGGGGTCTCTCTCTGCAAATCTTCTGCAATAATGAAAGCCAAGTGCTTTACAAACAGACGAGTTAAATGTCAGATCGAGCCCTGACAAGTCTCTGCTGTAAATTGAATTATCGGCCATGCTCTTGTCTTGTACTGTTCTCATTCTCTCAAATGATAAACAGCATCCATCATATCATCATGTCTGGAAGCTAAACCAGAACCTTGTTTTCATTGCCTAGCCAAGGAAAAATGCATCTGTTGAGTTTTCTGCATGTCTTAAACTTTCTTGGGCCACATTCCTAAAGGAGGTAAACTAACTAGTCTTGTTTCACTGGAGCCTATGCCAGTTCTCCGAATGTTTTAAATTAGCAGTAATCTACACAAGTGAAGAACTTGCCGTCAAAGTCCTGGCCCTTAATCAAAACCGAATTTCCTTTGTTTTGCTAGGTTAAATATTAACACGAAATAGAGGGGTCTGATGCATTTTTGGTCACTCTGTTTGAACTAACCATTGTCTTTTAAAGCCCCTTTGGCTCTCAATTCCTTCAAAATTTCCAGGTGTACACATCCTCATTTCTTAAATGTCCCAAAGTGGTCTGCAGACTTCCTATTCTATAGTTCTGCTGCTATTTCTGCTATTTCTGCTATTTCTGCTCTCTCTCTCTCTCTCTCTCTCTCTCTCTCTCTCTCTCTCTCTCTCTCTCTCTCTCTCTCGCTTCCCGGCTTCCATCTGACTCAATACAGCCCATACTCTTCTCTGTGTGTAATCCATGGGCTGTCCTGGTTCTTGTAAAATGCAGTCACTTAGGAATATCTGAAATTCTTCAGTAATCAGAGTATAACTTTGCCAGGGACCATCAAGAGACCTGACAATGCTAGGTAACCCCCCCCACACATATTATTCTTACAGAATAATTTCCAGAATGCTACAATTCCCCAGCTCTATACAGATTTGTTACACTTGGACCCAGTTTTGCTATCTCGATTTCCTCTCAACTTGGAGTGTAAGGGTTTGATTCTTTTGTGAATTCTTCCCCCTCTCCCAAAATACTAGAACTTGAGGGTATCCAATTAAGCTGATGGGCAGTAGGTTCAGGACGGACAAAAGGAAACACTACTTTACACAGAGAGTGATTCAAATGTGGAATTTGCTGCCAGAAGATATGGTGATGGCCACAGGAATAAACAGCTTTAGAAGGGGATTAGATAGAGGATAAGTCGATCAATGGTTACTACTCAAGGTGACTTAGGGGAACCTCCACATTCAGAGGTACTAATCCTTAGGGATAGGAATGAACCAGGAAAATTTAGTTCAGTTCATGGTTCATGGCATGCCTAGTTCGTGAACCACGAACCATCACAAACTTTTAGCTACCATTCAGTTTGTGAGGTTTGTGGCCTGGTAGAACAGCCCCCCAGCATGCTAGAGACACCAAACTTGCAGGGAAACTCTGGGAAACTCTCCTCTACGTACTCTTCACATTTTGTGCGGATTGGATTTACAGGGTCTTTACAGCCCCTCAAAGGAGGTACTCCCAGGAAAGTGCTTTTTGGGAAAATCAGGCAGTCATTTTGACACACACCAGTTCAGGAGGTTCAAGAGTGTATAGAATGGATCCTATACAAGTTAGAGACATCAAACTCACAGGGGACCTCCTCCAGATGCTCCTCTACATGCACTCTAAGTTCCATCCCCTCTGTGGCTTTGAAGTTTGATAAACGTTTAAATTGAGCAGAGACAGTCTTTCTGGAAATGTATCCATTCCTGAACCCACACAAACCTCCACAAACAGCTTGAGCATTCGTGGAAAGTTCATGCTGGTTGACCTGCCATGAATTTCTCTTCATGAACCATGAACCGCCCAAAATTAATCACAAACTTTAATTAATCATAAGCTGGTTCATGCCCATCCCTACTAATCCTCTGCATTCCAGAGCCAGGAGGCAACATCAGGGGAAGGCCAGCCAGTTCCTCTTGACCAGTTCCTCTACCCTGTTGTTGGCCATCAAGAGGAACTGGTTGGCCACTGTGTGAGACAGAAAGCTGGACTAGATGAACTATTGGTCTGATCCAGCAGGGCTCTTCTTATGTTCTTATAGAATTGAATTCAGCTGGGGGTAACTCCTATTGTCATTCACTTTTCTTAAAGAACCTGCTTCTGCAAAAGCTGCGCACAGCCTGGTCACCTGTTGTATGGAAGCACATTTCTACAAGGAACTCTTTCCTTGGATGAAGATTATGAGACATCTGTTTCAAGGTAAATTTACACCATGAAAATAAGCAAGTTTCTGTAAGGGAATATTCAGTTTCCCTTCCAGCAGGTTGCCCTTGCTTGAAAGCCAACCACAAAGTGCAATGTATCTGCAAGCAAGGTTGTGGGGGGAGACATTTTTTCCCCTGCATGGCTAATAAGCTACACTTTGCTTTCAATATCCATTGAACTCTTCACCCAAAATGTTCTCACTGCACATGTGTATGATGAATGTCAATGAGTGTTCTGTCCTGACTGAATGTGAGAAAATCAAATTGTCTGGGAACAGAAGGGTTGATTTAGGGGCTAGACTCAATCTAATTTTTTTTCTCCTCCAGTGTACTTACTTCAGTAGGTAGCGTTTTGATTGACCTGTTTGTGTGTGTGTGTGTGTGTATAGTAAATATTTCAGACCCAAGTGCTGTTGTTTTGTTCGCTGTTGCAAATTGACAGCAGTCATGTTCTCCCTCCACATAACCTGGGGAATTCAGGACTGGGTGCTTTTTTTTTTTTTTTTGGTTGCTGTTAGCATAATTGTTCTTCCCACAGTGCCTGCTGCGGTTTGTAAGCTCATTTTTGAGCTCGACTGTGGGGATTAGTGATAACGCTCTTTATTCTACACTACATCTTATTATTTAAAAAAGAAATGAGAACAAAGGCTGTTTGGTCCCTCTTCTGTACATTGTGGATGGAATACTATTTTTTGAGAATAGTAGCCATAGTCCTACCCTGTCTGTACACTGGTTATTGGGTCCCTTGGTTTCATGTGGCTAATGAAGTGCATAGTCAATTGATCACAATAATTTCTGTTTAATAAATTTAATCTGACCCTTATGGCTGTGTTGTTACGTGGATTAACCGGACACACACAGTCAAGCAGGAAAATCCAACGCAGAGGCTCTCAACAAGTACAGCTTTTATTGAAGCATGAATTGCAAGTCATGGAGAGAGTCTGGAGGGCAGTCCCCCAGCATCTCTGAAGCTGTGGCACAGCACATAAAGATTTATACCCCCCCCCCTAACTGGCTGGGGCAACCGGTTGGCCACTCCCCTCACAATCTACCTGTTTCCAATCAAAACTTCCCCCTGCCCAGAGCCTCCCCCCTTTTCATGGCCCATCCTTGTTCTTCTCAGTATTTTTCCGTTACCTGGGTGGGTCTGTTTTTCACCTAGCTAAAATCTATTTTTCGCCAACGCCTGTCCGTTATCTATCGTGTAGCTCTTAACGCAAGCTCTGTGTGGTACAAAGAATTTTAAGAATTTCTGCTACATGTAAGCTTAGGTGCTTTCCATGAGAGATTCAGAACAGCTCTGAATACACTTTTGCCCCCCCCCTTTCAATCCTCCATCTTTTTACTTCACATTTCTGAATCTCCCTTCTATTCTATGATTATAGTCTCATGTGGAAAACTTTCTTATAAAACCATTATTGTGTCAGGCCCGCTTTTACGGGGCCACATACCTTTGAACACAGTTAGACAGATTGGCAAACATTGCATACACACACACAGTGGGGGCTCCCAGGTCTCCTGGCTTTGTTCCTTTCCGTGAATACTTAAACCTCCAGGTCCTATAGTCCCTACCGTGCATGTTCCATTCCATGCTATGGGGAGAATTCTTCCTGCCCACTCCCCACAAATCCAGAATATCCCTGGGGGAAGTCCAAAAGCGTACTGACCCGGGAAAGAATATATATATTGTCTTGTAAGCCGTAGAACAAATTACTCCCTCCCATGTTGTTCCAAAGTTTTACAGTATGATCATTAGATTCCGTGGAAG
>NW_015163610.1:593743-593889 GCF_001447785.1 Gekko japonicus
CTGGCGGAAGAGCTCCATCTTGCTCGCGCTGGAGGGAGGGGGCTGAATTGCCTACTTGCGAGGCAAGAAGAGAAAGGACGCCGGTGCTGCGAGAAGTGCAGCGCCAGGCGGGGGCGGAGCCAGCCTATTTAGGCTCGGCTCCCGCC
>NW_015163610.1:594262-610741 GCF_001447785.1 Gekko japonicus
TTGCCTACCTTGCACCGATGATGGTGCTGTTGGGAAATTGGCTTCGGGGGGGCGTGTTTGTTAAATAGGATGGTCACTTTGTGTTGGTGGGGTAATGCAATCAGGATGTGAACTGGTGAGCACCTGGGCATTGTTATAAAGGAATGAAAGGGTCCTCCAGGAATGGCTTTCAGGCCTTTGTGGCTCAAGGTCGGGAAGGGGGTGATCTTCCTTGGAGCAATCTGGCCTGGCCTACCATAGCAGGCCTTTGTGGCTTCTGGGATGGTGGGCCAGGGGTTCTCTTGAATATGCCAAGCCGCTGGTCAAAAGCTACCTTCGGTGGCTTGAGATCGGGGCAGGTGCATCACCCAGAAGGAAATGAAGGTGATCAGGAGTTTGACACCTGTCATATTCCTCAGTACATTCTAGCAACCCCGCGCCAGTTGTTTGTTTATAAATTAATTAATAAAGTGGCCCTTGTTAAATCTATACTGGTGTCTGCTCTTCATTCCGACTGAGGGGGCAATTAGTTTAGCCAGTACTGCCTCATATCACGTATAATGCTTATGTTAATCATTCCCCACGATGGCCACCTGTGGCCGTAGGGAAGGTCAAATATCTTTGGCCATTCTTATACACACTTACAAACAAAGAAACATCTTTGGGTACCCCTTACCCTTTAAACATTTCCCATTCCCTCAGGACTTTCCCCCGTGGAAAGTCTGATGGATAAGTGATCACTAACCCTACGTGCGGTCCCAGTGGCCTTTATAACGGGGCGTCCCCCTTGGCCGTTTGCCGCATGCCCTTGGATCCTTTGTTCCCCATTCCTATGTCCTTACTTGACCAGTCTACTCACCGAGCTTTCCGTCACTCCGTCAGCAGGGTCCCGGCTGTGGTTGAGAGAGCCTCAAGCGGTTCTTGCCCCTCGAGTGGGTTACTGCGTGCTCAGCTGTGGAGCAACCTCCAAATCCGGGAAATCCTGGGTGGGCCCTGGAGGTGGTCCACCACGAACACCAGACCCCTCGTTAAGAGGCGTTATCCCACCGCCGCCGCCAAATTGTTACGTGGATTAACCGGACACACACAGTCAAGCAGGAAAATCCAACGCAGAGGCTCTCAACAAGTACAGCTTTTATTGAAGCATGAATTGCAAGTCATGGAGAGAGTCTGGAGGGCAGTCCCCCAGCATCTCTGAAGCTGTGGCGCAGCACATAAAGATTTATACCCCCCCCTAACTGGCTGGGGCAACCGGTTGGCCACTCCCCTCACAATCTACCTGTTTCCAATCAAAACTTCCCCCTGCCCAGAGCCTCCCCCCTTTTCATGGCCCATCCTTGTTCTTCTCAGTATTTTTCCGTTACCTGGGTGGGTCTGTTTTTCACCTAGCTAAAATCTATTTTTCGCCAACGCCTGTCCGTTATCTATCGTGTAGCTCTTAACGCAAGCTCTGTGTGGTACAAAGAATTTTAAGAATTTCTGCTGCATGTAAGCTTAGGTGCTTTCCATGAGAGATTCAGAACAGCTCTGAATACACTTTTGCCCCCCCCTTTCAGTGTTATCAAGGTTTTTTAAGAAATAGAGGTATTCCTGACTTCTGGTTTTGGCAGGCTGATGGCGGCTGTTTCCCCAGGGAGCTCCTGGGGGGGCGATCCATGGACCAGCGCATTGAGAGGGGGTGCGGATGTCCACACTCCCCTGGGACTCTTGTGATGAGTCCCTTGCCATGGGGCACTGAGGGTCGCCTCTCTGCAGGCACGCTGCCAGCAGATTGAGGTTTCCCTTTGCCCTGAAGGTCTCTGTGCTGTGTTCCCAAATAGGACTAAGCTATGCACACTGGAACAAGCGCTTGGAGGTACAGTATTTAAATCCTTACCTGGCAAGATCCGAGTGATCAGACGTTGAAGAGTGAGTCCGTTAAAGTGAGAACACCAGAGAATAAGCGAGTCCCCTTTTACTAAAGGCGAGGGGGGGACTCCCCCCCAGAAAAAACAAATAATCGAGTAAAGAAAAGCCTTGGTAGTGGGGACAGAGTCTCGAGTGGCAATAGACTGTATTAGAGAGACTCCAGAAGTCAAGCATTTGGGCAAATTTCTGGGACTTTGGCAAATTTTGAAAAAAGTAAACATTCTTAAAAATGGTGATCGGCATCTAGAAGCAGCGAGCGAGACACAAGCTTTCTTCAGGAAGTCGAAGAGCCTGGCCCATGTGACCAGGAACTACCATAGACTCTTTCAGGCTGTATGTTAAGCCTTTGCCCCCTGCTGGCAAAAATGAGGTACTTCACAAGAATTGTCTTATATACTGGCTGTTATTTCCAAAGGACTGTGTTAACGTTGGAGAAGTGACTAGCCCAGTGGTGGCGAACCTTTGGCACGGGTGCCAGAGGTGGCACTCAGAGCCCTCTCTGTGGGCCCACGTGCCATCACCCCAGCCAGGCCCAAACCATCATTAAAGTGTTGAATTCTCTGCCAAATAATTTTAAGTAAATGAAAGCATTTGGGATTGCGTTCCTTACTTTGTTTGTATCATCTTAATGTATGAGTTGTTTTTTCTAAAGTAAAACCTCAGTATTCAGGTTAAATGGCTGTGTTGGCACTTTGCGATAAATAAGTGGGTTTTGGGTCGCAGTTTGGGCACTCGGTCTCTAAAAGGTTCGCCATCACTGGACTAGCCTGTGATCACAGGGACTTCCAATATTAAAGAGGAGAGTCTACTGAGTAGGTTTAAGTGGTGGGGCCTGTATGCAGATGACTAAGCGAAGCTATAAGCGAAGGGTATGCCATGGACATATCCGAAATAAGTCTGACGGGCAAAAGGGCGGATAGACTCTCCACAAGTTTGGATGTTAAAAGCAATAAATGGAATGATCTCCAAGTTCGAAGGCAAGAATTCAAGTGGATTACAGTCCTTGAAAAAGAAAAAGGGACTTTGTTCGGAGATGACCAGTTCCAGCTCCAGCAAGACAATGCCACAGGGAAAATGTTTAAGATGAATGAAGATAACAGCGTGGGAAGAGAAATTGACTGTGTTACACCTTCTGAGGGAAATATAATTATTAACTTGCTTTAAATGAAGGAGGGAAAAATAATTGTAAAATGAGATGCCACTGTTCTCTGAAATTTGTGTTTAAGTGAACTAGCGATTATCCTGGAATGCTCTTTATATAGTTAGATTTGATGGTTTGTTAACATAATCTATGATAATGATTGACCACTCTCAATGTCAAGAAAAACAATTTCTACATTGTTAAGCTAATACTTTTATAAGCAACAAGACGGGGACCCGCGATACTCGCGGGGGGGGGAGAAGAGCTCCGTCTCCTCCATCCCCCCCCGCTCGATGTCCCGAGGAGGCGGCAGCGGCGGCGAGACCGGTCCTCTCCCCGCCTGCCCGGCTCCGAGGTGGAGACGGCGGCGGAGAGGCTGATCCTCCCCCCCTTTGCCGGGCTCGGCGGCGGCGGTGAGGCCGGTCTTCCTCTCTCTCTTTCTTTCCACCCCCCACTTTCGCCACTCTCTCTCTCTTTCGCCCCCCTCTCGCCACTCTCTCTCTCTGTTTCCGCCCCCCTCTCTTTTGCCCTTCCCCCACCAGCTCCGACCCGAGGGCCACGCGGCTTGGAAGCCACGCGGACCTCGGCTCCGTCTCCTTCCGGCTCTCTCCCCCCCTCACCGTCTCCGAGGCACCTCGCACTCTCTCTCTCTCCACCCGCCGGCTCCGGCGGCGGCAGCGACGTTCCAGAGCATCCCCTGCACACGCGCAGGAGACGCTCTGTGACTTTTGGGGGGATTTAAACATCCCCCCAATTTCCCCCCAAAGGTTTCGCATTTGTGTGCACCCCTAGGGACTGCCCCAAGAGTGCACAAAAATCTCCCTGCCCCCCAAGTCGCCCCGGAACGCGGATTTAGCGATCCGCACTCATGGGGCGACTTGGCTATTAGTATAAGGATGTAAGATCTCCAACTCTTGAGTTTTTAGTGGATTTTCTTTACTTTCTCCCATAGTTGTAGATCCCCTCCCTAATTTTGTTGTAGTTTTTAGAAAATGCAAATTAAAAAATCCCCTATGGGGGGGCCAAAAAAAGAAGAAAAAGAGGTATTCCTCCACCTCCGACCACAGGACAATGGAGTTATATCATCTGGTAGAATATTACCCCAGCAACATTCTTTTGGTGTTACAAGGGAGATTGATTTAGTCTAGAAACAAGAGCAAATTAACCACATTTTTCATGCCAGGATATCTCTCAGTTATGTCAAAAAGGACAGCCTTGTGCTTTAAAGCATCATTTTGCCCAGCCTGAATTAAGCTTTGCTGAATTGTAGGCATATATATCGATGGTTTCAAAGGATTTTCTGTGGAAAACAGTTGCTGGACCAGGTCAGTGGGTGGGGAAAAGAGAGGTGATAAAATTCAGGGGAGCAAGGAGGAAGGGCTGTTTTTGGTGCTCAGTCCATCAGAGCAGTCAGAATTCTTAACTGAGGTCCGGAGAAGGCAGCCATTAATCATGTCCTGGCCTGAAGAGCTGGAGGAAGTTGCAAGGTCATGGTAATTCTGCAGAGATCTGTAACTTCCTACGCTAGGGAGCCTGTCCTATATTTTAACATCTGATAGGGCATGTATAGAGAGAGGGACAGAGGAGCTTCATTTTACCCCTTTCTTTCGAATCCCTTGCTCAATCTGGGGTTGTGCTAAAAGTATGCTTGTGAACATTTTCTTTTTAATAAATACTTTATAACTTTTGATGATGGTAGTGGTCCACACCAGGAGAAGGCAGTCAGTTGGCCAGTGGCTATTCCTCCAGGGGCACACAAGGCAGTAAATGGTTCCTGTAGTGACCAGGGACTTCGCAGCATGAGACAGAGAGGCAAGGCCTCAGAACTTGGAAGGGAAGCTGGGAGTCCTGACCCTCCCAGCAGGCAATTCATTACAAAGGTCAGGTGGTGGCAATGGTTACCTGAGAGAGAAGGAAAAGCTTCTCCAGCTGTTGGGAAAACCTTGGAGGGGAGGGGAGGGGAGGCCCATTCTGCAACACAAACCAAGACCTGTCACGTTTCATTGGTAATCTAAATTCCTCTCTTCATCCCCTGTACTCAAACAATAAGAATCAGGGCATCTGAAACAAACTGGATGTTAAACTGAAGGGACATACCCTATTTTTAATCTCAGTGGCTGTGACTGGGAGGAAATTTTGACTGCAGCATCTGTGCAATGCTATTGTGGTGTTGCTCATTTCACTCATGAAAAGGAAGGTCTGGACTGTGACCTCAGCTGTCCTCTCCTGATCTCAGATCCTCTGTACTCTCTGTTGGTCCATGCTGCTGGGTATTGAAGCCAATAAATAAGTGATAAGGGATACTCAAACTGTAGCCTGACATTACAAAAATATGTACATGATGATTCTCAACAGATGATTCTACTGACAATTACTAGTTGCCATTGTGGCAAACCCAGGTTCTTTCCAAAATGACAACACAATTCTGAAAGTGATCGAAGAGACATCTGAAAGCATTTGCCGTTCTATTCAAATTCAGGATTCTTAAGAGGGAGAGAGGAAAGACATAGTTATCATTCTTGCCATGGAGCTGCACTATCCCCAGAGCCTTCTGCTGAAGCATATGCCCTCTTTATCACCCTCCTACTTTCCTAATCTGTCTCAAGCGGCATCATTCAACAATACTTCATCTTCACACCTGATTCCTGCCCCACTGGCCAAAGAATGTCCAATATGGCCTACTGTGCTCTACTGAGGCAATAATGGGCCAGTATGCATCATTAAAAGGATCTTTTAGCTTAAGTCTAATGCCTCCCCCACCCCACACTTTAATCCTAATATGGGAAGAATCACAGCAAAGGAGGAGGGGCGAGTTGGGGGGGAAGACAGAACTCTGAATACACAAAAGCTAGAGGAATGGCAAGCGGCAGTAACCTAGCAACAGTGTCTCAGGATTTGAATGTAATTATCCCTCCAACGTGATAAATACTCTGAAGGACTCCTTATGCGTAGATCATACTAAACAAGTCTTTGAAATTACCCTCATCAAATATTGATCGAGGGAGAGGTTTCGAAAGAAAGAAAGAAAGAAAGAAAGAAAGAAAGAAAGAAAGAAAGAAAGAAAGAAAGAAAGAAAGACCCAGAAAAATCGGGAGAGCTCGTGCACTACTGGTTAATGGGACAAAGCTGATTGATTAACATACAACAATTGTACCAATAGCCTCAGCTGGCAACAAAAGGAGCAGTCAAAAGCAGTTATCAGGAAAGGCCATTGTATCGATTCTCCTTTTGTTTTATGTCCTGCATACATAGCAGCAATCACAATAAGCAGGATTTATTTTATCCAGCTGAACTGATGAAAGTTTAATTGTTACAGAAGGTGAAAGGGTATTTCCCAGAGGACAGTAGAAGTAGGAGAGGCTAGGCTAGGCTAAGAGAGCATCTTTACTCATTAATAAACTGAAGGATTGCCTCCACATGGAAGCATTAGAAGGTCTGTATGTTCACTCTCACAATTTCCTCAACTATCTGTCATCAGAGCACACCCAACCAGAAAAGAGCTGACTCTACTTGATTAGGAAGGAGAAATTGGGTCGCTTTTATGTACCTCTATAGAAGAACCATTTTGTCATGCTACAAAATCATACACATAAGTGACCAAGGAGTCCAACAGTGAATTCAATTCCAAGACTAAACATTAAGCACATGTTAACAACAGGTAGGCGCACTTCTGTTCCAGTTAAAGTAATTGGACTAAAGACCCATTCCAGTGCTCTCACAGTAGTATGGTAATTACCCCCCTGAGTTAATTTCCCATGCTGCTCTAGTAAAGGAAAAATGGGAGTGATGATCACATGGGAGGGGATGATGAAATGGTTATGTTTTTATATGGCCTTTCCTTTGAGAAGCTCAAGGTGGCATATATGTTTCTCCCCCTTCTGTTTTATGCTCATGACAACTCTGTGAGGTAGGTTAGGCTGAATGATATTTCTGGGATAAGGTCACCCAATGGGCATTTTGGCTGAGTGGTAACTGGAACCCAGATCTCCAAAGCTCTAATTCAACACTCAGACTCCCAAGCACGACATCACATTGGCTCTTTTGATGATATCAGTCTCCCCACCCCATGACTCCAGTAATATAAGAATTGTTCACAAACACTGCATGACCAGACTAAAGCCTAATGTTGGTAATTAAAAATGTCACAAGGGCCATGCTTCCCAACAGCTATTTTGGCACTTGTATAGTTGCTGGGAAGGGGGACCAAGAGCATCTCTTCCTGCAGCATTCCTCACAGCATTTTAAAATCACCCCAAATATGCTTTAAAATGGCAGTGGTGTCCCCAGGTCAGACCTGGGAATGCCGTCATGTCTAGTTTGGTCCACAGATATCAGTTAGATGTGTCCAATTCACTGGATTACACACAAGGACTATGAGAGTCAGTTTGGTGTAGTCGTAATCTGGACTCTAATCTGGGAGAACCGGGTTTGATTCCCCTCTCCTCCACTCACAGCTGCTGGATGACCTTGGGCAAGCCATAGTTCTGTCACAGCTGTTCTTGAAAAAGAGCAGCTTCTGTCAGAACTCTCTCAGCCTCACCTACCTCACAGGGTTTCTGTTGTGGGGAGGGGAAGGGAAAGGAGTTTGTAAACCGCTCTGAGACTCTGAGTGAAGGGCAGGGTATAAATCTAATCTTCTTCTTCTTCTTCTTCTTCTTCTTCTTCTTCTTCTTCTTCTTCTTCTTCTTCTTCTTCTTCTTCTTCTTCTTCTTCTTCTTCTTCTTCTTCTTCTTCTTCTCCTCCCATCCTGCAAGTAGGCTCTGGGTGATTTACAACCTTATAAACATTTAAAATACAATTATTGACAGTAGAACAATAAGTTAAAACCAATCCAACATGGCATAGTAATCCTCCTTTGCCAGCCACACCACTGTACCGCATGGCAGAGCAGGGCAGGGTACCATGGGGGGCATAGAAGAGAAAGAGAGAGAGGGTGCCAGTCTTAACCTCCTGTTGCTGCCCTCAACTAAAAGCTTGGTGGAACATCTCTGCCTTAAGGGCCCTGCAGAATTGCATCAGATCCCTCAGGGCCCTGATGTTATTCGGCAGAGAGTATCACCAGGTCAGGGCCAGGAGCTGAAGGCCAGTTGACATTTAGAGGTGGGACAACCAACACAAGGTGAGTTTTCCATATGGTAAAATGGTCTTGTGAAAGCATATCCAACCCGTTTGTGGATCTACGACTGATTCCACCATACATATACATCACTCAGTGTTTCATATTATTATCAAACATTGCTTATTAAATTTTTATTCTGGACTTTTTGACACACAAAAGGCCTTCTAAGGTCCCGTTCACACTAGGCGATTTGGGCCGGGAGCGGGACAGTTCGGGGGCGGAGCAAACCGGCGCGATCACACCACAACATCTGGGAAGCGTCCTGCTTCCGTCCCCGAACTGGCCCTTCCCCACGAAAATCCGCCGCAACTTGCAACCACCTACCTTGGTGGTTCATTGGGAAGCTGTGCGGCAAGCCGGGCGTTTGATCGCCGGCGCGTCCATGCGCCGGCACAACCCCGGCCCGTAGCTGAACTGCGCATGCTCCGACATGCGCAGTTTGGCCGGCTCCCGGTCAGGGCCGTGTTTTCTCCCCGGCGTTTGATCATGCCGGGGAGAAAAGGCGCCGCGGCCAGGGGATCCGTGGGATCCCGCCGCGGCGTCTCAACATTGGCGCGGCTTTTAAAAGCCGCACCTTTAGAGGCTTTTCCCCTGCCGTGTGGCAGGGGCCTAGGTGGCACAAAATTAAAATCAGGAAGTAATTCAACATTAAACAGGGGGTTGGACTACATGGCCTGTATGGCCCCTTCCAACTCTGTGATTCTATGATTCTAAGAACCATCTTTAAAACAGCATAATAAGGACTGAGAACAGCAATAAAAATAACACGTCAGAATTATTCAACCCTCAGTGATTGGCTTGTGGCTTTCCTCTATTGAAAGGCAGAATTTTTGAAATGATAACCAGGTGATATGGAAGCACAGCAAGTCCTTGATCTTTGCTTTCACTTTTACCCATGCATGTCATTATTTATCAAGAGATAAACATGTGTTAATTCATGCTAAGAATCACTTCAGGGTGACTAATAAATTCATTAGTCTTTAAGATATACAAGACTCTTTGTCAAGGGATCCCCTTGGAATCAGGCTGACTAGATGCTTGAGAGGATAAGAAGCTAAGGCATTACTGACACCAGTGACAGCCAGGATTGAATTCAGTTATTTTATCTGCAAAAGCTAACTTGTGTTATATTGGCCAAATAAAGCCACATTCTTGATGATCTCTTAGAAACATACAATATTTCCTCAGCATATCAGAGTTTTCTGTCCCTCACTGCTTACTCCTATGATTTCAAAACGAATGTCAGGATAAACTACCCTCAATTTGCTGGCGGTTCTCTATCCTCTTCCTGAGGTTGGCAACCCTAGGTTGGCCATTATGTAAAACAGTATGCTACTGTACTGGTCTGATCCAGCAGGAGATTTTATAAGCCAGATGCAACTCAGTCATTGGCTCTACATAAGGTGTTTTCATAAAGAACTGAGCCCTTAGCGTGAGATGCTATAGTCCCTCGGTTTTTGCTAATTTGTAAATAGCTGTTTGGCTCCCAAAACATCAGCCTAGGAGCCTTGAGACCTAATGAAGGCCAATGACTTGCAAGAATTCTATTGGTGCTGAGCCCATTGGCAACAAAAGGAAGGTAACTTCACAGCCAGTCGTAAAGTTTTACTAATGATGTGAGACTATGATTTGAAAAAGTGACCTCATTCCCTTTGGGCCAGCAAGAAGGAAATGTTAACTCAGATTCAAAGAGTGATTAAATCTCATCTTGGGGGAAGTATAGAAAAAGTTGGGCCGAATGTTGAGGCAGAGAGAGATGATCCCATAACCCTGAGTAAAACTCAGATCCCCAGGAATATACTCGGAATTGAACTGAGTGTTTTTAAAAGGTTAGTTTTCATTTCAAAAGCTGATGAATCCTGCTTCACTCAGAGGTTCTTATTGGGGTTAGCTTTTTTGAGAAGATGATAAAATGTGTCCTAATTAATTTCCCTACAAGCCTGATATTGTCTCCTAATGCAGAGGCACAGAGAGGGAACACTTCTGGAGCAAGTGCTAACCTGTATTCCACCTCCTCCTGCTCCAAGGTGGCAGAGTAAAAGAGCTCCTGCAGTAATCTTTCTCTAAGAGTTGCATTGTTAAAGCCGTCCTTAGGGAAATTCAAGCAGCATAATTGCTCTAGTCTGACTCTGCGTGCTAAGCTGCTTGAATTAAGTGGGTGTTTTGGAATCCTGAGCAAAGCCTTCTGGGAAATGACCTTTGACCCAGGCAGTTGCACTTCACAACCTGCCACTAATTAGGATGGAGAGAGTCCCCCTTTGTTTTCAAATACTAGTTTACCTCTGTCTTAACTTTCTGCTGGGAGCTGACCGCAATGACTTAATGCATAATGAACAGGGCACAGCAGATGGTAACACACCAGCACACCACTGCCAGGAAACAAAACTTTCAGCGTCGCAGTGCAAAGGGGACAGGCTTTGAGTTGTTTGTTGAGCCTCAGCACAGTGACACTATTTGTTAGCCACCTAGCTTTCAGCCTTGGAAGTAATGTCTCAGAGTGTGGCTTTCTTAGAAAAAATTCTCCTCCCAATTCAGTATTGCCAAACTTCTCCTTTGGGAGGTCTAGAAAGGAAAATGAATTTGGAAGGAGAGGAGAGACTTGTCTCAAACAACAATGGAATTTCTCAAAGACTACAGTGCTGAGTTGGGCCTGAACAATTTACGTTAGGTCAAATGGAAGGACAGACTCAGTCCTACTCAGTCTCATCATTCTGATCTATGTCAACAAGTGTCAGTGCTTTAAAGACAACCAAAATGTATTGATGTAACTGACTGGCATGGATCAGGTGTAGTGGCCAAATCATGGCCTGGTACTGCATGAGAGAACTGAGTGCTTATCGCAGCTTCCCTTTCTCTGTGGCATCTGAGTCTGACATTTAGTATTGTTATCTTTTAAAGGTATACATGGCTCCCACAGCAGCCTACAACAACTAGGGAAGCTAGCTGGATGAAGTTAAACACAGTTTAAAAAATATGCATAGAATATATAATAACCCAGGACAAGGTAAAACCAAAGAGGATCTCACTAAATTA
The DNA here is from genome assembly GCF_001447785.1 of Gekko japonicus. Lineage (NCBI taxonomy): Eukaryota > Metazoa > Chordata > Lepidosauria > Squamata > Gekkonidae > Gekko > Gekko japonicus. The sequence goes on from NW_015163610.1 coordinate 605,443, forward strand.
TCCCAATAAGTAACACCTCCCTCCCACTTGAGTGCAAACCATGGTTTTCTGGTTGCATCCAAAACATCAAACTATGCTTTGTGCTTCCATGTTCTAAACTAGAATTGCAAATCACAGTTTGTTTGTGTTTTTAAACCATGGGTTGGATTGTATGATCAGATGCCAGGGGGGAGCCACTGAAGAAAGAGCATGACAGCCAAACTGCACATGTGTGCGCATGCGCAGTTCGGCGGGGAGCCTGGATTGATCCGGACGACGGGCGTGGCGGTGATCCCACGGCCGTGCTTGCAGCGGTGCTTCAGGTAAGTCCTCCTCTGTAGGAGGTTCTTTTTTTGTAGCGGGTTTTCCGGGTTTAGGGACAGATCGGGGACGGGTGCGCGCCGCTTCCCAGATGTTGCGGTGAGATCGCGCCCGTTTGCTGTGCCCCCGATCCATCCCTCTCCCGGGCCAAAGTCTCCCGTGTGACCAGGGCCTATAATAATCTAAAGTCATCAACATTCCCAAGAGGTATTGGGAGCTGTCTGAGCAATCTGAGCATGCTCAAAAAAACCCAGCAGCATCTGGGTCTTAAAAATTATGTCTTGATCCTGCTGTAAGATTTCCACAATAGTCCTCTCCTTCTACTCTCACTTTTTTTGGGAAATGAAGGATTGGTGGGAGGGAGAGTGATATGGAATTTTTACCCCATAGTAAGCAATTTAGAGCTTGGTCTCCACTTTAGGCAACTTTGGGCCCAGCTCATATGTGCTTTCCATTTTCCAAACTAGGAGAGCTCATTTCTGAATCCTTAGACTTCTGAATTTTGGCACCATCTATAGCTGGAATTAAATGGCCTTTACAACTTTAAAGATAACAACTGAGCAGAAGTTCCACAATATGGGCACCACTGTGACAAAGGCTCTTGTGCTAACTGAAATTCACACACACAGTCCTCCTGACATGTGCGGTCACCATTTTGTGTGAACAGGGTAATGTGTGTATTGTCCAGCTTTGGTATGTGTGATTGGAAACTGGGTTTTTCGAGGGTGGAGCTCTGGGATCAAATTTTCAAGTGCAATCAAGGACTTGCTCATGCAATATGCAGTGCATGTTCATAGCACATAGATTTGGCTCTTGCTTCTGAGAACCATTTTATCAGTGTTGAAAAATTTTAGGTACTATCATATACATGCAGCAGGCATAGCTTCAAAATGCTACAGCTCAATGCATTAATTCATCATAGACCAGGCAATCTGTTTTACACATGACAATGCCTCAGATTTAGCTATCTCCATTCTCTTCATCTTTTTCATGTGAGAAAACATGTTCCATGGGAGACTATTGCTCTGTCCCCCCCACAAAATAATAAGATACCAGACTTCGAACATGGAGACTTACAGAAGGCACACATTCTGCAAAAAGTTCCTTTTGAGTAACATGCAAAGAAACTAAATATCAATCCAATGTTCTCCACAAATGAGCTCAGAGGATGAACCCAGCAATTCACAGCCCCCAGTCTCAATGCATGGTGAAAATTGTAGTCTCCTGAATTGTTTTCTGGTTTGGATGGTACAGCCTGCCCACACCCCTGGCTCTCACTTCTCTTTTCCCCTTCCCCTCTTCCTTCCAACTTACTGGTTACTGCTGAGACAGAAGTGGCCAGCCAGCTTGAAGTCTTCCTGCCTATGCCTGGGAAATGACTTTTCTCAGAATGGACCAAGGGGGGGAAGAAGAAGGAGGAGGTAGGTGGGGGATTGCTTACTCATTCTGTGTGTCTGTCCTACCAGCATACCATTTCCACCAGTCTGTGTAGAAGGTAAGTTGTGTTAGAGGTGAGAATTTTGGGAACTCCTATGGCACTCCCCATTACATATTTGGGAGCACCATGGCACCCTGAGCATTGTGTACAACTGGAATTGTGCTCAAGATATTCCAATTTATTTCCTGATTTCAGTCAGATAAAATTGTTGGGGTTTTTTTGGCCCCTTGAAGGGGAATTTTTTATTTTTTTGCATTTTCTACACACTACAATTATGGCATGGGGGAAAGGGATACTAATACCCTAACACTAATACTATGGGTAATGGGTAAAGGACCTCTAATACATATATCTACTTGATAGGAAAAGGAAAATTACCATTCTAATCTATTTCATCTACTGGATTTGGGGAAAGGAAGTCTAATACATGTCACGATGTGAATAGTTGACAAAAATAATGCTTTTTAACGTAATATTACAAGTTATACAAAACTTTGGTTCAATTATGATAGTACACATTTAATAGCTTAACACAATTACCGCCTTTAGTAATATTGTCTTAGTTCTAGAGTTTTCTTCTTGCGTTTCTTCATTTTCAGGAGTTTAGGAGCAGCCTCTCCTTTCTCCGATTCCAATGATTCTGATGACATGGAATTTTGGCTTGTTAAATTCTGTGAGTAGGATTCTTCTTCTTCTTCTTCTTCTTCTTCTTCTTCTTCTTCTTCTTCTTCTTCTTCTTCTTCTTCTTCTTCTTCTTCTTCTTCCTCCCTATCTGGTTTTAAATTCTTTTCCTTCTGCTTCTTTTTTATAGTAAACATTTGATCCATAAATTTTTCCGCTTTTGGAACAGTCTATTTTATATTTTTTGTCCTGGTAGTTGTAATCAGCTCTTCTGGGAATAACCATCTGTACTGTATTCCCTTTTTGTGCAGAGTGAGAGTGGGCATCCTGTAGAGTTTCCTCCATTTTCTAACTTCAAAGGGGATGTCTTTCAAACTTTTTACGTCTTCATTCTTGATTTTTAAGGTTTTTCCCATTGTTGACTTTAGCACCAGTTCTCTGGTAGATCATTTTGTGAATTTTAGGTAGGTTTCCCCTGGGAGTTTGTTTTTCTTTATAAAGTCCAGATAAGTCCTATAAGCCACATCCATCTCTTTTATTAAATCTTCTTGTTTATAATCCATTAATGGGGCCAAGGCAACTGCCAAAAGTTCTTTTAAATCCTCATTCTTCTCTTCAGGGATCCCATGGAAACGTAGAACATACATGGATCTTCCCAGCTGGAGCTGTATTAGTTGCATTTTATCATGCAACTAATTTTATCTGCTTCATCCACTGTTTTGTTAATGCTCTCAGTCTGTTTTTCCATTTTTTTCAATGTTTTCTCAGTTGCTGAGGTTCTTTTATCCATTTGATTCAATTGTTTTTGGACATTGCCCAGCTTAGTGTTAAGGTTAGTCATCTGATCCATTAGGGGGCACAGTGCATTTGCTAACAGTGAAGAAAAGTCTGTAGTTACTTCCTGGTTCTGGGAGGGAGTCGTTGGTATGTTATTTCCGGTCACCAGTTTTTTCTCCGGCGCCCTCCGTCCTCTCCCAGCCATAATATCAACAAGAAGTAAGTTTTCCAAAACAAGACAAAAGTTATGCGATTTAATCCCGCTTTGTATACTTTAGCAGTTTTTGCATTCGCGTAACTTCATATGCGCTTCTTTTAGCTCAAAGTCTTTTTATTTCCGATTTAAAACCGTTTTTAAAGTTTACTCAAAAGAGGGGGTGTGCTTGAATTCCTCTCCCCCAGCGCTTCAAACTTAAACTTCCAATTACTACCAAGGTTCAGTTCACTTTTTTCACCTGAGCTTTGCTTAACTCACAGTTTGGAGCCTTGGAGATCTTTTGGAAGCATTTTTAGAAGTTTGATCATGATCGCTTGCTCTGGCAGTCATCTCTGTTTGCCATACTGGCTCTGTGGTGACGGTACCTTTTGGGGAAGAAAGTGAGCCTCAATTCCTTGGCTGTCGCCTTGGAAGAAGCTCTCCTCAGCTCCCCAGGCTGGGGGTCTCCTACAGAGACCCCAGGGAGGACTGTGACGAACTCAGACCCCTCCCGTCAGCTGGGTCTCAGCGTATCTCCATCAGAGTGAGATGGGACACGTCCAAGTGGCGAAACGCTTAAACCGGAAGTCACTGTCAGATAAAATTGTCTCTCTGATCCAGATTACAAAGCAAATGGGGATGGGGATCTCCCATTTCTAACAGAAACTTTAAATCAAGTGACTGCTTTGCTCACATCTATGGCTGTATCAGCAGTGGTGAAGACACCACTGCTGATATACAGTGTACGTTACATATACAGTAAAAGCTACTTTCCTCCTGATTGAGATCAGTATTCTTCACACTGCAGATCAAGCTAGATGGAATATTGGGAGATCTCTGAATTGATGCATCTTCTGCTTTTTACTGAAATAGAACCCATGTGGGAACTGCTTTGTATCAGAGCCATAGCATAGAGGGGTGGTATTTAACCCTTTTCTCTAGGCTTGCTTGCTGCAATTTGCCACCCAGGAGAAAAAACGAACTCCATAGCAACCCTCTAGGAATTTTCAAATGTCTTTATGGTCTTTATAAAGGTTAGAGGAAATTTCTAGACCATCACATGGAAGTGATGTCACATCCTCCCCAAACTTTACCCTTAAGAACATAAGAGAGAAGCCAATGTTGGATCAGGCCAATGGCCCATCCAGTCTAACACTTTGTCGCACAGTGGCCAAAAATACCAGATGCCATCAGGAGGACCAGTAGTGGGACCAGGACATTAGAAGCCCTCCCACTGTTCCCCCCCCCCCGCAGCACCAAGAATACATAACATCATTTGCCCCAGACTGAGAGTTCTCATCTATACCTTGTGGTTAATAGCCACTGATGGACCTCTGCTCCATATGTTTATCTAATTCCCTCTTGAAGCCGTCCACCACCTCCTGTGGCAGTGAATTCCATGTGTTAATCACTCTTTGGGTGAAGAAGTACTTTCTTTTATCTGTTTTAACCCAACTGCTCAGCAATTTCATTGAGTGCCCTGTATAGATTCTGCTCCCCCAGGCCAGTCCAGGGATGAGGGGAAGAACTCTACACTGGCACAATACATTACACAATAACTCCAGAGAGGTAGGCTCTCTGAATCTAAAAACAATAGCCACCAGGGATCTCTAGACTTAATCCCTCACCAGCCTGAGATTAGAGATCCCAGAATCTCAGTTGGCACCTGGGTAAGATTAACCTGCGCAGTTAATCTTACCAAGGTAGCATAATTGGTCAGCGGTTTAGGCTGCAAGATTTAGCTTGGAATTCGGATACACATCAAAACAGACACTATTTATAAACAAGAATAAGGTTTATTCAGTATAGAACTTAGCACAGACTAGAAGGATTTCAAAATAACAAGCCTAGGCAAGTTTTGCCTTAACTAAACAGTAAGAAGCATATTTACCAACTTCAGGGTAGCATCCAAGAGTTCAATATTGTCCATTGTTATAGTCCATTAGGTCCCATCTTTGTGCAAGCAT
>NW_015163610.1:610785-648421 GCF_001447785.1 Gekko japonicus
CAGCACCAAGAATACATAACATCATTTGCCCCAGACTGAGAGTTCTCATCTATACCTTGTGGTTAATAGCCACTGATGGACCTCTGCTCCATATGTTTATCTAATTCCCTCTTGAAGCCGTCCACCACCTCCTGTGGCAGTGAATTCCATGTGTTAATCACTCTTTGGGTGAAGAAGTACTTTCTTTTATCTGTTTTAACCCAACTGCTCAGCAATTTCATTGAGTGCCCTGTATAGATTCTGCTCCCCCAGGCCAGTCCAGGGATGAGGGGAAGAACTCTACACTGGCACAATACATTACACAATAACTCCAGAGAGGTAGGCTCTCTGAATCTAAAAACAATAGCCACCAGGGATCTCTAGACTTAATCCCTCACCAGCCTGAGATTAGAGATCCCAGAATCTCAGTTGGCACCTGGGTAAGATTAACCTGCGCAGTTAATCTTACCAAGGTAGCATAATTGGTCAGCGGTTTAGGCTGCAAGATTTAGCTTGGAATTCGGATACACATCAAAACAGACACTATTTATAAACAAGAATAAGGTTTATTCAGTATAGAACTTAGCACAGACTAGAAGGATTTCAAAATAACAAGCCTAGGCAAGTTTTGCCTTAACTAAACAGTAAGAAGCATATTTACCAACTTCAGGGTAGCATCCAAGAGTTCAATATTGTCCATTGCTATAGTCCATTAGGTCCCATCTTTGTGCAAGCATGCAGCCATGTCCTCAGCTCCAAAGCAGTTCTTTGTCTCTGCCAGGGACCACATGGCAGGGCAGCATTTCAGGTGGACAGCACACAGAACAGCAGAGATAGCAGGAACAGAAGAGAGAGAGTTCCTCTCATTGGGAATGACCAGATATACTGCAATCCCCATCCCCAAATTAGCCCTGGCCAGGGGCCAATTAGAGTAGACATAGGAGTGTCCAATTGTTTAGTTGCCATGGGTGCAACATCTGAATGGTCAGGACACTGAAGGCCACACCCGCAGTCATGTGACCCCAGCACCAGCTAGTCCATGAGCTACGTGCGTTTCTGACATGCTTTGCAGAGGTCCAGCTGGTCTCTGTCAGCATGGAAGTGTGAAGAATTATATGGCATGGCAATTGAGCTTCTCTGACCAAATGTTCAAGCCATTTGGCTTCCACAGGAAATCAACACAGCAGGGTATCAGCAAGAGGCATTCCAGGGGAGACATGAAACCTATAGAAATCAGTTTTTCTATACATGCCCACAAGTTCTTGTATTGTGAGGAAGGGAGAAAAGTATTTCTTTCTCGACTTGCTCTGTCCCATGCATAATCTTACAAACCTTGATCATGTCTCCCCTCAGCTGTCATATCTTCAAGCTAAAGGGCCCCAAGTATTTTAACCTTTCTTCATAGGGAAAGTGTTCCAACTGTTTGATCATTCTAGTTGCCCTTTTCTGCAATGCTATAATATCCTTTTTGAGGTGTGCTAACCAGAACTGTACACAGTACTCTAAATGAGGTTGCACCATTGATTTATACAGGGGCACTATGATACTGGCTGATTTGTTTTCAATTCCTTTCCTAATAATCCCGAGCATAGCGTTGGCCTTTTTTATTGCAGTTGCACACTGTCTCGACATTTTCAATGAGTTATGTACTATGACTCCAAGATCTCTCTCTTGGTCAGTCTCTACCAGTTCAGACCCCATCAACGTGTATTTATAGTTAGGATTTTTGGCTCCAATGTGCATCACTTTGCACTTGGCCACACTGAACCCCATTTGCCATGTTGACGCCCACTCACCCATCCTCAACCCTTTGGAGTGCCTCACAACCCTTTGGAGTGCCTCACAATCCTCCCTGGTTCTCACCACCCTGAACAACTTTGTGTCATCTGCAAATTTAGCCACTTCACTACTAACTCCCAACTCCAAATCATTAATAAACAAGTTAAAAAGCATCAGACTGAGTACTGATCCTTGTGGTACCCCTCTGCTTACCACCCTCCACTGAGAAATTGCCCATTTATACTCACTCTCTGTTTCCTATTAATTTTACAGAGCCCATGCTGAGTCTTCCTGAATAGGTTTTGTTCATCAATGTGTCTTCTAATTCTTTCCTTAATAATGGTTTCCACCAATTTACCCGGTATCGACATCAGACTGACTGGCCTGTAATTTCCCGGATCCCCTCTGGAACCCTTTTTAAAGATGGGAATGACATTAGCTACCTTCCAGTCCTCAAGAATGGAGGCAGATTTTAAGGAAAGATTACATATTTTTGTCAGGAGATTCACAAGTTCACATTTGAGTTCTTTCAGAACTCTTGGATGTATGCCATCCAGGCCTAGTGATTTATCAGTTTTTAAGTTGTCTATCAGTCGTAGGACCTCCTCTCTCATCACCTCAATCTGACTCAGGTCTTTAAACAGCCCTCCTGAAATAAGCGGTTCTGGAGTGGGCAAGCACTTCTCATCTTCCACAGTGAAGCCAGAGGCAAAACATGCATTCAGCTTCTCAGCCATTTGCCTATCATCCTTCAGTACTCCTTTTACCCCTTGGTTATCCAAGGGCCCCACTGCCTCCCTGGCTGGTTTCCTGTTTCTAATGTATTTGAAGAAAGTTTTATTGTTGGTCTTTATGTTTTTTTGTGATATTCTCCTCATATTCCCTTTTTGCCTGCCTGATCACAGACTTGCATTTTATTTACCCTTCCCATACACCACCCTCAAAATCTCCCAGCATTTGGGGAGGAGTGATGGCAACCCTGCTATTCCCCCATGATTTTTTTTTGTGATCTTATTTACTGCTATTTACCCTGCTGGTGGAAACATACTGGCTCCTTCATCAACTACCTGGAGCAAATAACCAGTTCAGAAAGATGTCTGAGATTGCAAAAATGGGAAAGGGTTAACTCCCTATCCCTTGAACTGCAGAGGTGTAATTCATTAGTAACAAGGGAAGAATCTTTGGGATATTTCTGAATCTCACAGCCCTGCTGCTTTGATTTCAAAATCCCATTTTAATTTTAATTTTCACTTCTCTCTTGAAGAACTTGAACTCATGAGTTTTTATTTTCATACCATTTTCTGTTTCCTCATGCTGATTTTCACCATTAGATTTATGCAAATTTTAATATTATTTTGCGTCAATTGCATACAAATGGCATCGTGCGCATATAAATGTCATATAATGTTTATAGAATAGCATAACATACTGTAAAAGAAACAAACACACTGGATGCAAAAATATTTGAAAGAGAAAAGGCTCAGTGAAAATGCATGACTACAAAAAATAAAACAAAATAAAGGGCATATTTGTACATCCCCATACAAATGCAAAGGAGATCCATTTCTGTATCTTTCAGTGTCCTTTCTAGTTCTTAGAGATATAGAGAAAAATATATAAAGGTCACTCTGGGATCAGGCTGCTCTTTAAAATGCTGTATTTGTTTTCTTTATAGCAATTATTATAGCTTTTTGTCTTCTTCCCCCCCCTATCTTGTATCCATTTTCTCTGATTTCACAGGGAGGTACATTTTCTCCTATAACTGCTTTTGTTTATCAACCAACTGTGATGAAGGAGTACCTAGGCTTGCAAACATCTGCATAGGGCTTGGTATTTTCCTGGAATTGGAACTGATCTCCAGGATTAGTTCCCCTAGAAAAATGAGGCAACTTTGGAGCATAGACTCTATACCATCACATTTCCATTGAACTCCATCCCTAAACTCTGCCATCCCCAGGCATTAGAAAAGAGCAAGAGTCCAGTAGCACCTTAAAGATTTGTGGTAGGGTCTGAGCTTTCGTGAGTCACTGCTCACTTCTGAAGATGGCTACCCATCTTGATCTATCCCCAGGCATGTCCCTTATATCTCCAGGAATTTCCCAGACCAGGGCTGGTGAACCTAGTTTGTACTCCTAATCTCCTTTTGGAGCAAACAGCTTTATATTAAATAAATAAATAAATGTGAACAGATGCAGAACCTATATTATTATCCCTGCCAGATTTTAGGTGGATAGGAGACAGTACCTCCATTCTGGAGGCACTGCTGATGCCCCAGCTGCTTTTAGAAATAAAAATAAATACACTGAGAAATTAGACATTTTCTTTCAGCTGTTATCTCTTTCACAGTGATCTGATTCTTTCTTTTGACTGGTCTCTTGGGTATCATCTAGTTTGATATATAGTGTGTTTACTTTGGGAAGGAAAGCCTGGTTTATGCCTCTGCTGTCCCCCTTGGCAGTCTACAAAAGTGGTAGGGTATCTAATTGCAAGGGGAAGGGCAAAATCTTTACCTTTGCCACTTCCCCATGCTGTTTGTTCAGAATACATTGCCTGAGAGCCAGCTAGTAGAAGCAAAGATTTGCTTCTGCCGTCTCCTGCAGAGCAGAGGAACTACCTATTCCAGGGTGAAATCCTAGTCTCTGGCTCTCCTAGTGTGCAAAGTACAGGAATGGTCATGGGAGAACATAGCTTTAGCCTCTAGCTCTATCCCCCTAAGTCTGCACAACCTTACCTGCCTGCCAGCAAGTTCAAGAAAAACAAGTTCCTCTGTAGGTGGATGTGTGTTGCTGATTGCCAGGATTATTTGCATTCTGCTTCTGTCACCAAAATTACATAGCCCTGCCTGCCTATGGACTGGTCAAAACAAAGCTTTTCCACTGCCTATCAGCTATCAGATACAGTCCTAGATAACTAAAAGGCAAACAAGTCTAATCTTTAGGCTGAATCCAAATGCCCTTTCAAAGACAATGAGATGGTGTAATGAATGAATGGCAAAAACTGGAAATAATTCCACCTTGGGGGAACAGTAGGAATCTCTTCTGGTGGGGTGACATCTGTCAGGCATATATCTGTTGAGTCTCTCCTTTTGCTTCCCTTTCTACTGTTTGATGAATGGAAACTATGCAATGAGATGCCATAATAATGATCAGATCCAAACGTTTCCTATCGTTACTAAACACCCAAAGTTATTGTAGTAAAATCATTTATTTTAAAGAATGGATGTGATTCAGGTTGGATCTTGATTAATTATTTTTTAACTATACATCCATGCTATTCTGACCTAAGTCTGTGGATGCGATAAAGATGCTGGATGAAATGTTTTTGTGTGTGAGAAGATGTGTGCAAATTCCATTTTGGATATCACAAAGATATGTTGAGAACAAGAAGTACTCATAAATCCTGTTCATCCTGCATCTCTAAATATCAGAAGCCATAGTTATTCCCAACTGCTTACCTATGCATGGTTCCATCCTACACTGATTTTTAACTAACAAGCTCAGAAAAAATCAACGGGATACAGCCCTCATGGGGACAGTACCACTTTAGAATAATTAGACATTGAACACATAACAGGTTTTCCCTCACTTCCCACCTTCCCATTGTTAAGGGAATGCCAGTGGATTATGACAGTGGATCAGCAATGGCAGTTTTGCACACACTCAGATTATCAGTTTATAGCTGCAGTGGTCACTGGGCAAACATAATATGATAATGCACCCCAACACTGGGGCTGTGAATTGCAAAGGTAACTTCCATTGGCCTATTGACAAAAGGCAAGACTCTCTGTAGCTTGTAAACAGCCTTTTCAGATTATGAACATTCCAGATGTTATTCTTTGTGCTAGCCTTAGTTCTACATCAGGGACTGAATGTTCCATCCATGAGCTTTACGTAGCCTTGCTCAGGGCTGGCCCGAGGTGTTTCTGAACCATAGGCAAGGCCAGCTTGTGGTGCCCATGCCCCCAGGCAATGCCAACTTCTCAGTGGGGCCTGGAGACCGGGGGGAGGGGGAGGGCGCCACCATCACCCCTGCAGGCCATTGCCCCTGCAGGCGAGAGTCGCCCAGAGACCTGGGGGGGTCGAAGAGTTTTAAGAGCCCCCGTCCATCTAGGGGCTGTTTGGCCCACCCGACGCCCGGCTCGGAAAGCCAACTGCGGGATCCCCCCTGGGCCCCGCTGCAGCTGCTCCTGCCACAGACGGCCTGGCTGGCACTGATGTACTGTGGGTAGCCCAGCTGCAGGGTGAGGAGGAGGCGCCACTGCCGGGGCAAGCCCGAGCCAACATCAGCCGGAGCCGGGGGGGCCGAGCGGTGAGACGGCACCTGGAGAGAGAGCACAGCTCCCTGGCCCTCCTCCTCCTTCTTTGCTGCCTCCTCTGCCACCACCAGTGCCCTGCAGGAGAGCCACTGCCACCGATGGCGGTCCCGGCGGTGGTGGCGGGGAGGGCAGGAGGCACAGGTTGGTACCAGCTGTGGGAAGGACATCCTGGGTGCAGGGCAGTGGGGCAAGGAAGATGCACCGCCAACGGGGTGAGCCCGAGCCAAAGTCGGCGGAGCCGGGGGGCCGAGCGGTGAGACAGCACCCAGAAGGAGAGCGCAGCTCCCCGACCCTCCTCCTTCGCCGCCACCACCAGCGCCCTGCAGGACAGCCATCACCACCGCTGGTGGTCCTGATGGTGGTGGCGGGGAGGGCTCGGGGAGAGGCGCAGGTAGGCACCAGCTGCGGGAAGGACATCCCGGTGCGAGCCCAAGCCATCGTCGGCTGGAGCCGGGGGCCTAGCGGTGAGACGGCGCCCAGAGGGAGAGCGCAGCTCCTCGGCCCTCCTCCTCCTCTGCCACCTCCGCCTCCTCTGCCGCCAGCACCCTGCAGGAGAGTCACTGGTGGTGGTCCCGGCAGCAGTGGTGGGGAGGGTGTGGAGGCGGGAGGCACAGTTTGGTGCCAGCACCCTACAGGAGAGCAGTTTGGCACCCTAAGGGCAGGCCCGCGCTCTAGGCGAATGCCTAGTTCGCCTAGCGGGTGAGCCGGCCCTGGCCTTGCTCTGCATATATGGGGGGGAGGTAAAGCCATTTTCTGTTTTTTGTTTTTTTAAGAGGTCCGTTAGGCTAGATATGCACTGCAGAGCTGCAGAGGAGAAGCTATGTTTCAAATAAACTAAAGTAAATATGCAGGAACTTGTTGCCTTCCCCCCCTTTAGGGGGTTCCTGTCATCACGGTCCATGATAAGGGAGAGAAGCACGTTCCCTTTCTGTGTGTCACCAGGTAGGAGAGACCATTCCCTTCTTTCCCCCCCTTTCTTTTTCTTCCCTGCTGACAGGACCTATGCAGTAGGAAGCCTCCACCATCTTTCATTCACACCAATCTACCTTTATTTTATGCTGTCTGAGAAATAGCTTTTCAGACCCAGAACCCACCTTGTTGTGAATGAGGCACAGATGGCAAATATTCTGTAACAGTTATGGAGATGGATATGTTGGGATGGGAACCCAAAGCAGAGTCTGGGAACCGATCCATTTTTGACAACCCAAAGTGAAAACATGCCATCTCTTTGATTTGTTAATGTCTGTTTATTGGAGAGGCCATGTTCCGGTGGACTTGAGCCCCAGTACCTGGCACCCAGATTGGCTAATGCCCTGTGAGCCTGTGTGGGAAAGGTCTGGAATTGCTGTTCCTCTATGTGGGAACTGGAAAGAGATGAAGGTGTAACAGAATGGAAGAGATTGACAAGATCAGGGAAGAAATGTTGCTTGTTGCAGGTGTGGCTGGGTGGGTGCATGATGTATTCAGCAGCTAGCCTCCTGCTGAGGCTGGACCAGATGTTCAATTATTGTAAATTCACTTAGCTAGTAATTTTTCCTTCATGTTCTTTAACTTACCTAGCTGAACATAGCACTGTCCTGTAGTTACTCAGTGAATTTGTGCTTTGTAGTAATAAAGCTAACTATGGAGGCTTGCACATATTCCTGCACAGAGCCAAGACTGCTCACCAGTGCTCCTGTAAAATCCCCCTTGGGTGTCATGCCTCTGGGCAGCACCAGGTGTTAAGGATAAATTAATGAAACAGAGGGGGGTAATAAGCTGCTGGAGATGGGTTCCAACTTCCCAGCTAACAGGAGTTTGGGCGGGGGGACAGGTCCTTTCTGCCCCAGCCTCCTAACAGGGCTGAGTGCTGGTGAGCGGATCTCACTGGGAAGTTGGGGGAGAAAGTACCAAGCCTCTACACACCTGCAATATGGAATTTACTTGTAATGTCTTTGAACCCCATATATCCATTTTTTCTCTTCTGTCTGGTGACCGAAAGCAAAGGAGGTTGTTAATGGTTCCCCCGCCCCCTGTTATTGCCTCCCCCCAGCAGTAATCTTCAGAAGTTACTGTCTTCAGAAGTCAACATGGAGGTTCCATTGAGCCATCAGGACTAACAGAATATATTCTCCATGAATCTGTCTAATCCCCTTTTAAAGCCAATTAAACTAGGGGCCATCATTGCATCCTGTGGAAGTAAATTCCATGTTAATTACTCTTTGAATGGAGAACTAGTTCCTTTTGCCTGCCTTAATTGATGTCTTCGGGTGCCCTCAGATTCAGGTGTACGCATGCAACCTTTGGTCACACAATGGGGGATGCTGCAAAAAAGCAGGGTCTCATCATGTACAAAGCCTCTGTATGTATACTTACATTGGCTTTCGGCAGACATTTGTCTGTAAACCTAGGTGTCCATGGGTAGAATCATTGGGTGTGATCCTGCTTCTTTCTAACGTGCACAGAATGGCTGAACAGGGATATTGTGTCACAGTTGTATGTGTTTATACTCTGAGAGAGATCTTTGGTTTCTTATAACAAATATATAATGTATGAAATGCTGGAAGGTAAGTAGGGATACAAGCACATTTCCTATGTGTTATGGACCACAATCAAATCCCCCTTTCTCTGTTTTCATTTACCCTGTTCTTTAAGCAATGAACAACTTTGCCTAGCTCAGTGGGATATGGTTTCTCTCCTAATGACAAACTGAGAACCCAGTTCTGTGGAGAGGAAACTCAGGATTTTCAGCCATATCAGATTTTTCATTGCCACTGCTCCTTTAATAAGAACTAACATAAATTCAAATGTGAGAATAATCAATTAGGGGGCAGAGGCAGGAAAAGCAGTTAGCGAGGGACTCGGCTAGCATGACAACTGGGAAAAACCCACCAAGAATGCCTGAGTAAACCCCCCAATTGTGCTGGCTAGGAAAGAAAAACAGCCGGGCCTTAATCTGTGGCTAGCAGTCAGTACACGCTGCCGATTAAATATCCATCCATTTGCACATCACACTCTCTGCTTGTGTACCCAGAGCCAGCAGTGCACTGAATTACAGCGCAGCAGGTTTACCAAATGGGTGCTGTCAACTGACAGGCCAAGGGGCCCTAGAGCAATTTCACTCACTTTTGATTCATGACTTGTCAGAACGCTAACCAAATATTCCATTTTCACCCTCAGGCTGCTTTCTGACTGCTGACTTGCATTGCCAAGTAGAACTCCGCTCTTGCTTCTTGGAAGGATGTGTTTGGCTCCCCATTCCCTAGAGGCCAATCTCGAGGGAGGAGAGATTCTTAAATAATGATCTGAATTTCTGCAGAGAAATAGTTCAAAGATGGAGAAGGCCAATGTGATTGCAACTTGCAGAACATATTATCATGGGAATTTTTTATTCTCTCTTTTGGATGATTTTTTCACCTAAACTCAAGGGATCTATATTTGAATCCAGGCTGAGGGAAGGTAGATAGCTTTGCACTGACCTCCTTGTTGCAGTTTTATATTAAAAGATAACAAGAGGCATCCTGACTCTTGCAAACATCTCCCCACCCTCTCCCCTGTGGATTCCCTACTGGCCGCACTGCTCAGGAATTGACTTTAAGGAAGTACTTCCATGGGCATTTGGGCAGAGGCATTACTGCCAGCCAATCAGTCCGAGAGCAAGAAATTGCAAGTAGATAACTAGGTACCACTTCAGTGGGAAGATAACAGCGTTCTGTGTGCCTCAGTGTTTAGTCATGCCGGCCACATGACCAGAAGTCTTCAGACAGCGCTGGCTCTTCGGCTTGGAAAAGGAGATGAGCACTGCTCCCTAGAGTTGGTTCAACTAGCTTTCAAGCGAGGGAAATCTTTACCTTTTACTCCTGCCTAAATGGGCTTGCAAACAGTGTACAAACACTGGACCCTCCCCCCACCCTTTCAGAAGGAATGTACAAGCCCATCCTGTTTCATTTCTTGCAGCTTTCACATTATTATTGTGTATTGTGCCTTATTTGTTGCTAGTATTCTTGAGTCATATGTTTCTTCTATGGCATTTTACACCATTTTAACACCACTTATACATTCACAAATTGGTACAAAAATTAGTATTGAAAATGGCAGAAATGTAATGGGATGAATCCAGTAGGAAGTTGAGAAGAGCTTGCTAGCAGCAGCTAAACTGAGCTGAGTTTGTTTTCTCCTCTGCTTGCAGGTAGGGATGGGCACAATGGCTCAAATTTTGGGAAGTTTGTGGTTTGGGTAACAATGTTCACAGTGGCTCTTCCACTGTAAACTCTCCAAAGCAGTCATTTTCTCCAGGGGGACAGATGTCTGTTGTCTGGAGTTCAGTTGTAATCGTGGGATATTTCCAGGTCCCACCTGGAGTCTGGCAACCACAGGCCTGACAGCAACCTCTGAATGACTTGATACCGTCTGGTTTGCATGACTTACCTGGGCTTGGCTGCTTGCTGCTGTTCAACAGCAGCCACCCTATGAAAGCCTGTGCGGTTTAGCAGTTAGAGCTTCAGAGAAGGGTCTGGGAGACCCAGGTTTGAATCCCCATCTTGCTGTGGGAGCTCACTGTGTGATTTTGGATCAGCCACATACTTTCAGCCTAACATACCTCACAGGACTGTTGTGTGGATAAAAAGGAGGAGAAAAGAATAATGTAAGCTGCTTTGGTCCCCACTGTGGTGAAAGGTGGGGTATAAATGAAGTAAATAAAGACTAAATATAGCTGAAGATGTGAGGCAGATAACAAGTAGGTTGGTGAATGGCTGAGAAGGAGAGAATGAGGCAGGGAGAGGATATGGGGATTGCCAAGAGGAGAGAAAGAGGAAATAGTGTAGGGAGAAGGAAAGTGAGGTTTGATCAGACCCGTAACTACAGCGAGGCCTCCTAAAGGTCCAGCCCAGCCCCCCGACTTCCTCCTAAGCCCCCCCAACTTCCTTGGCAGCCCAGCCCCCCTGACTCTCTGGGCTGCCCGGAAGACTTGCTGCCACCACTGCCCTTTCCCTGCCTGCCAGCCAGCAGCCCTGCAGGCCTCTCCTTGCCTTCCCCAGCTGCTGATGGAAGAGGAGGTGCATGGCAGCAGCAGTGGCAGCATCTGCTTTCTGGGGCTGACTGCTGGGGGAGGCGACCTTGGCCACTGCTGCCTCCTCCCCCTCAGCCTCCGGCCGCAGCCCTGCCAGGGCAGTTACCTTGACCCCTCCTGGTAGAGAATCGTTGGTGGTGGCAGCATCAGGAGCAGTTTCGGCTCCTCGCTTGGCAACTTTTTATCCCACCCCCGACACCCAACATGATCGCCAGCTCATGGGGCCTCCTCCTTCTCCTCTTGCTGTCTTTCTCCTCTCACATTCCTGGTGAGGCAGCCTTGAGAAAAGGACGGGGCGCTGAGGGAGAGAGCGCAGCCTGAGCTGCCTTGCGGGGTGCGGGGGGGGGGGAGGAGGCATCAGGTATATCTGAGGAGGCCTTCCCCTTCTCCCAATAAGCCGAGCCAGGCCAGGAGTAAGTGGAGGAGGCTGGAGGAGAGTGGAGACAGCCTTCTTTCCCCACCTGGCTCCTGTAAAAGGGAGAGCAGCGGGTGGCTGGCTGGGGGCTCTCCAAGCGGCCGAGCGCACTGGCATGCTCTTCCACCGCCTTCCCTTCCCGCCTGCCTGCCTTGCCTACAGAGTGAGTGACTCAGCCGGGGGTAGGGGTCCAGGCTGGGGAAGCCCCCTTGGGGGGGGGGAAGAGGAGCGACTGGGTGAAAAGTGGTGGGGCACATAATTTAACTAACTTTTATTAAATCAATTAGGTGCCCCCCAAGAAATTTAAATGCCCCCCCCCGACAAAAGAAATCCCGGCTACGAGCCTGGGTTCCCACATGTTCTTGAGGGTTCCTTACCATGCAAGTGGGCTACAGTTTTCCTAGGTAGAGGCTGCTGGGGGGGAAGCTTAAGACAGAGAGGCTAATAAAGGTAGGTTAGGTGGGAAGGAGATATGGTTGTCAGCTCCAGGTTAGGGAATTCCTAGAAATTGTGAGTGGTGGTGGTGCTGGGGAGGGACTTCAGAGTGGTATAATGCCATAGACTCCACCCTCCAAATCAGGCATTTCCTTCAGAACTAGGGTTACCAACCTCCAGGTGGGGTCTGGAGATCTCCTGGAATTACAACTGATCTCTGAAGTAGAGATCAGTTTTCCTGGAGAAAATGGCTATTTTGGAGGATGGGCTCTATGACATTATATCCTGTTGATGTTGCTTCAGTCTCCAAACTTCACCCTCCCAAGGCTCCACCCCCAAATCCCCAGGAATTTCCCATCCTGGAGCTGGCAACCCTAAGGGGAACTGATATCTGTAGTTGGGAGATCCATTGAGATTCCTGGAGAGTTACCATCATTGCTGTGGAGGGGGGAGAGCAGGTGGGTGGCTGGAAGCGCTGCTGCCACTGCTGCTACTGCAGGGAGAGGAAGCAGGTGGGAGACCAGGAGAGTTTTGGGGGGCAGGAAGACAGCAATGGCATGGGGGGCAGTGTGAGGGATACAACAAGAGAATATGCATGTCCAGCACTTGTCAGTCTTGTCCATTTGTAGGGAGGCACCCCTAGAAGGTTCTACTCAGTTGACTGATGCTATCATGGCAGAGCACAAAAGAGATAGTACAAGCAATATGAAGGTCCAAGGCCATGGAAAGCTTTGTATGTGATAGCCAGTATAAAGGTCCCCATGATGCACTCAGTACACATGATCTGTGCATTGCCTAATTCACCCTACTGATCAAGTGTATGAGGTACACCATGAGGACCATGCACTCCCAGTACGTGTCCTTGGGAGGCTCCCAGTTTGCATGAATATTATACCTAAGGAGTACTAAGGAGCCTAGGTGTCAGAACGGATTGGCCATGATGGGTTTTTTTCAGGACAGGGAAAGGCAGAGACAATCCAGTAGATGCAGGAAGGGCCCTGTTTTGAAAGTTGCCTCTGTATCTTAAGAAACTTCTTCAGAAGCAGTATGGGAAGATGGCTGAGAAATCTTAAACTATAGCCACATGTCTTCCTAGCTGGGCATGATGGCCCTTTTGTGGTTAAGGAAGGACTGAGAGGAGTGTGCAGATATAAAACAAGATCAGACGCATTCAGGGGAAGTTTTTCTTTCTGGCCAGCATGCTCTTTATTGCCTCCACCATACGCTTCACTCCCTGTTGCTGACAGCAGTGTAGCTGGCTGCTGCCTTCAGTGTCCCCATCGACAGCTGGCAACTTCCTCCTCTGCCTGATGCAGAGCAAGCCCTCTGTTTTCCTGTAAGCCAGGACAATTCTCAGCGACCCTAGCTGTGGTATGGCAGACAGGCAGGAATCCCTGATGTTTTTGTTTTTCTGTAGACAGGCAACTCAGATATCTAGGGTGCTTTTGGATGGCGTTGCTAAAAACCACAGTAGCAAGAAGAGAGTCCTTGAAACTGGAAGTATCACTTTAATGAAGATGTTTTCTGCTTCCACTGCTGTTTATTCTTGCTGAATAGCCCTCAGTCTACGCCAGTCCTGCCAGTCCATGAGGACTAGCATTGACAGAAGCAGGCAGGACACTTCTTCTGCTGGCATGCACAATTTGTGGGTAACCAGCACTCCAACTCGGCTTTTGTAAGTGTATTTATTTATAGAATGCATATTCTGCCTCTCAGCCTAAAAAGGGCTTTAAGGTGGTTTTTGTTGTTCAGTCGCACAGTCGAGTCCGACTCGACTGTGGTTTTTTTATATTTAATATTTTTAAATATAACTAAACATCAATTGAACGCTGTACAAATGCCAATCTTAACCATTAAAATTTTCAAAAGAACAGCTTAATGAAATCCCTAAAATACAAATCTGGTAAATAAAGCATAAGAACGTGGAGGAAATTCACAAGGTGTTAAAAGTGTACCCAGTTCACATATAAAACAAAAGACCAAAATAAAACAAATAAGGCAAATTCAATAAATTCAAAAAAAGCAAAAGCAAGAGTCTGGATAAGCAGAAACATTTTATCTATGCCATGTAATGTAACTTGGCTCTCGGTATCTTCATGTGTTCATGACTACTCTACATGGCTTACTACCAGGATCTTGACTCTCCAGAATTTACTGGAACTTTTGCTGAAACACCCCCCCCCCCTCAGTCTTGGACCCGTGGATTCCACACCAGATCTTTGGAAGAGAGACAGAAGATTCTGGATTGGAAGAGAGTCCCAAAACCTGCCTTTATCAGTGTACGGCTCCTGCACAGCTGATTGCCCATTTTAAGATTACAGCAGTTATATTCTGCTCACGATGTGAACTGTTCTAGTCAACGGGGGAAAAGATTAGAGGGAACATTGCATCACCTGTGTCCACAGATGTTCTGTCTGTGACCATGCATGAAAATACGTCTAGCTGCTTTGGATCCAACTGTGCTGCTGCAGGCATTGCCAACTGCATCTAGCACTCCTCTTGCACCATGGCTACCGAGTTCACCGGCACCTAGAAAGTACTGCTTTTCATCACCCAATCTTGTAATGGCTTCCACTATTACATACATTTTGTTGATTCTGGTTCAGTCCACAGTGCCATCATGCCGTAGGGACACGGCACCAATGTATCTTCACTCAGAGGCTAATGTACTCACTCACAACTACTCTTGCAGGAAATGGGTATGCACTCAGTTTCTTTGCATCTCCATAAGTGTGCAGGAGGAGGCCACCAACTTTGTCTGCCAGTTTCATTGGACTTGCATATTGCTTTTCCCATAGAAGAAATATGTGATGTCTCAACAGGTGTCAAGGCTGACAGAGTGCTTTAGTGCTTTCAGTGTGATAGGATTGTTCCAAATGTTTTTGAAGTATCTCAGTCCTCTAAATAGTCCCATATTCTTTTGTAACGGGGTGCACTTGAGTAATCTCTGAAAATAATAGGAAACCTAAAACATGTTCTACATTGAATATAGTGTTGGCCTTTTTGATGAAAATGTTCAAAGGTGTTGTCTAATTTGGAAGCTGGTTTCATCACAACCTTCCGACCTGATGCTCTACCACCAGACATAATTGGCGTAGATGTAGCGCTTTCAGCATCTCCAACAACAGTGTGAGTGTCCCCAATTTCTTCCTCATTATTGGCAGATGAAGGGGCATATGAGAACATGCCTTGTGCAGCAGTAAGTGTATTTGGATCAGTAAACACTAGAGGTTCATCAGCAGGTGCAGATGAGAGTGTAGTTGTGAAAGAAGGGCCAGCAAGTGGTACACAATGTGTGTCAGCTAGCAAAGGTGGCATCCAGCTAGCCATTTTCTCCAGGTAAACTAATCTCTGTCACCTGGAGATCAGTTGTAATAGCGGGAGATCTCCAGCCACCACCTGGAAGTTGGCAATCCTCCAGCAAACACCTCAGTGCAGAACAGGCCTACTATATTTCCATCTAGATTCAGGTGGGTAGTTGTGTTGGTCTGAAGCAGCGGAACAAAGTTTGAGTCCAATGGCACCTCAGGCTTCATTCTCACATCTGTTTGTTAGCTCTCACATTTATGTGTTAATTTTCTGCCATTCATTGTTGCCTTGATCCAATCTCAGCTTCACTTATGCATCTTAACTCTGATTGGTACTTCAATTTTCCTGTATGAAAGGCTTCAAGAAATTTTGTTTCAATGTGTCTGAGGAAGTGTACTTGCGTATGAAAGCTTACACCTTAAATAATACTTTGATGGTCTTAAAGGTGCCACTGGACTCAAACTTTGTTCTTATATTCTAGCTGTTTGTATAGGCACCTTGTATTCAGCCTCCAACTCTTACTCTACTACCTTCTCTCAAGTACAACAGCAGGGACAACAGTATAGGTCACAGGTCTCTACTCTGTCATGCTACAATTCCCAGGCACCTTTGCAGCTTCATTTTTCCTGTTTGTCAGTATCACCTCCTTCAGAATTCTCACATCACCAACTGGGGTTCAACATCTCTCAGAGAGATGAAGATTAGATTTCAGCCCAGCCAGTCCCATCCAAGCCCAGCAGACTGCCAGGCCTGTAACAATATATGTGGAACTGAGTGAATCAAGAATGTAGTGTCTTCTGCTTGCCCAGTGCCTGGCAACCATAGGGACAGTCTACTGCCATGGATGCCCTTGGAGGAATAGCCGCTTGCCAATTCCCCTGGAGCCCCTTTTAAAATAGCACGTCCAAAACAGTGGAAGGCCGTGTGGTACAGAGAACCACTCCCAAAGTCAAAACCTTAAAATATTTATTAAAAAGAAAATGTTTCATTAATACTTTTAGTATGCCACCATATTTGAACAAGGAAGACAAATGAAATTGGTGAAGCGCACATCTTCTGTCCCTTCTTTATACATGCCCTAATTGATGATAAAATCTAGAACAGGCTCCTTAGCTTAGCTGTTCTAGTTCCCTACAGAGATACCATTACCTTGAAGCTTGTTGCCAGTCTCCCAGGTGAACACATGGTCAATATGGCTGCCTCAGGAGTTAAGAGTCCTGTGTTCTCTCATTACCTGAACATCCCAAAGAAAGAGAGCTATTTCCTGTTGCCTGAAGGTTTTATCTGCCCAGATCAAGGCATCTTTTCAAATTGTCTCCAATTGGAAGTCCCTTCCTGTACCCTGTCTAGCAATTGTGTTAATGCCACCTCTATTTCCGGCTAGATCTATTACCATTTCTTAAGAGATGCATCTGGAAGGCCATGGGCTAATTTCCTACTTGTTCTTAGCTCAGAGGGGGAAAAATGGTTAAAATGCACAATAGAACCCTACTTGTTGCCAGCCTCCTAGGAGAAAAGACATTTCTCCACAGTTATATTGTTAAATAAATTAATAGAGAGGACCAATGTCACTTCCTGGGAAACTGTCCCCATCCCCTTGTTTCCCACCAGTTGCCTGGCCAGGCCTGGCAAACCTAACTTTTCTCACTGTGTGTACATGCATGTTGGAATATTTGCCCTTACCATGGCGTTCATGTACTATAAGTGTGCTAGATGTTATTCTGACTGCGCACAGTGTACAATATATTTCACTCAATAAATTATTCATGTTTTCCAGATCTCAGCTTTCAGTAATTTTTTCTAAACTTGTTCAGGAGCCCTGTCAGTCATAGATCCCTAAAACAGCGTTTGGTAGTCTAAGTCCACATTTGTATAATCTCCAGCCCAGTGTTGGGACCATAATCCATGGCTCCTGCTAGGGCAACAGTGAGGGTCTGTGGAAGTTTCTTTCCTATACTTCGCAATTTTTGTGTGACCCTGGGTCCAGTTTGGGAGGTAATCAGGCCCATTTACACAAAACATGTATCTAATATATGCATGTACAGACCCCGTACAGTAACAATACTGTTTCTGAGGAGACCATAACAACCTGACAAGTACTGAATATAATACATCACCATAGACTTGAGCACTTCCAAAGCTGTGTACACCAGAAGAGTTGTACAGCCTCAAGGTGCATCCAGTGGGCTTTTA
Source organism: Gekko japonicus (assembly GCF_001447785.1). Classification (NCBI taxonomy): domain Eukaryota; kingdom Metazoa; phylum Chordata; class Lepidosauria; order Squamata; family Gekkonidae; genus Gekko; species Gekko japonicus. Next base: position 628,261 of record NW_015163610.1, read on the forward strand.
TGTATGTTAGACCCAAGCAATTTCCACCATGCTGTGAAGTTGCCTTTCAGTGTTTTATGTCTGTGCTGCCGACAATGTGACCTGTTGTGCTGGTAGCCACACCAGCTCACATTGTCTGCAGCACAGACATAAAACACTGAAAGGCAACTTCACAGCATGGTGGAGATTGCTTGGGTACAATGCACACAAAAGCCTGTTACAGGATATACCGGAAACAGAAAATGCTAACACAACTACAGGAACAGCCTTAAATATTATGCTGTCCTAGAAAGGTGCCTGGTGGCCATTTTATCTGCCCAGGTGTTGTGACCCCTGGAGCCACTACCAATTTCTGTACCGACCATCTTTACACCCTATTTTTTTCAACATATTTGAACAATGACCACTTTTTAAAATGCCATAGAAAACATGGCAGCAGCCAGGATGCAACAAGGAGAATGGGGAGCAGAAATGGCAGCAGCAAGCGAAGACAAGGAGTCATGCCATGTGTTGTCTTTCTCTAAGCAGAGGAATCCCTAGTTCAGGGAGGCAAATAGAGAAAGAAGACGTACACTTTGCTTGCCTGTGAACGCTTATTAGTTAAAAATCCTGCCACTGATCAGTTTGGGGAATTCAAACTGTACTGTGCAGAAGCTGTCAAAGAAGGTTCAGTATTAAAATGCTGCTCCTCACCAGTTCTTTGTGAATCTGTTTTAATTGCATTATGGGTGAGGAAAAGCCTGAGGCCTAATTTATGGATCCCAACCTGGACTCTCTGAAACGCTGATGATGGTGAATGCTTGAGGCATTCAACACACATGAGGGAAGACAACAAACTTACCCCCAGGACATTGTATCTAGATTGTTTAGAAGAATGTATATTCCCAACACCTTCCTCACAAATGTGCTGACCTGGATTCTGCTCAGTGGATTCAGGGGGTCTGCAAGTCTCTGAAATGACTGCTTCTGTATACACATAAAGAATCGCATGCCATCTCCTTCACATTCATTCTGATTTAATTAAAACTGGAAGCACAATTGAAAACATAAGAAATGTCGCAAAACCAAAAACCATAAAACCAAAAACATGCAGCAGATGATTTGGATCCCACAAAAAGTTTATCTCTAGTGAAAATTCTGTTTCCCTCCCCCCGAATGTGAACAGTGTCTGCAGCCATTCTCTTAACCACCTCCCTTTTCCCATGGGCATTCATTATTTAATGTGGTTAATAAATAAAGGCTGTCTGTTAGTATCTACCCTATTGTAGGCATGGTAAGGGGGTAAAGAAGAGGGAGTTGTAGGATCAGGGTAAGGTCATGGCTTGGTCCTTTGTGTGCATGAGATATGGCAAAGGTTTGTGCTGAACAAGTCAAACCATCTCAAGTACTTTGCCAAACCGTTTAAGCTTGCTTTATTTGTTGTTCTGAAGAACTGGTTATCATTTCGTGCCATCTCTAGTCTAGCAATAATTCATTTCCCCATAAAAACAGTAGATAAAGAGATCATAGCCGATATACTGTTTTGTCTCCTGAGGGGGGGAAAATTAAATTCTTAATTATATTTTCCTTTTGCTTTGCTAAATAATTACATGTATGCAGCAGTTAACAACAGGACTAATATTTTTTAAGTCTTTTCATTAAATAACTTATGAATTATGGGCATTTTACTGCTGCTTGCTAAACAGCATAGGAGGTATCGAGCAGCTACTGTACTCTCTCTCCTCTTCTTGTAGCTTAACAGAATGTGGGATGTAGTATTATTGTTCCATGCATTGCCCTGTCCCTGCCACCAAGAGTCAATGTGGTGAGGCCAGGACTGGTCAATGTACAGTGAGCTGACATCACTTCATGCATGGTATTTCACTAGACGTTGGGTAGGCTCCAGCCAGGTTTTCTGTTGATGAAAATAGTAGGAAGGGGTCCCATTTAACCACCCAAAAGGGTACACAGAGGTCATGGGATGTGCGTGAACAAAAGTCATGTGGAATGGGGGCTCTAATAAGGAGGAGAATTAGGTCAGATGAAACCCCAAAAGCTGCCTGATGAAGATGGGTTTTGGGGAAAGACGTTTCCAGCTATAACCACAAGACTGTAAAGAAAAAAGGATAAAATTAGGTCATGGAAATACAAATGTAGCCTGGAAATAAAGCAGGAAGATGTACTGTTATGCAAGAGTGTAGAGAAAGCTTCCATCATAGTGCTTCACCAGTTTGCTATACCAGTAGTGCTACACCAGTTTGGTGTAGTGGTTAAGAGTGGCAGACTCTAATCTGGAGAACCAGGTTTGATTTCCCACTCCTCCACATGCAGCTGCTGGGTGACCTTGGGTCAGTTACAGTTCTCTCAAAGCTGTCCTCTCAAGAGCAGTTCTCTCAGAGCTCTCTCAGCCCCACCTACCTCACAGGTGTCTGTTGTGGGAAAAGGAAGGTAAAGGAGATCGTAAACTGCTCTGAGACTCCAAGTAAAGGTTGGGGTATAAATACAATCCCCTCCTCTTTGTGTGGCATTTTTAGAATGTGGGCAGCTGTAGGAATCCTCACGGTGATGCTGTGTTTCCATTCAGCTGTCGATACACTTCCAAGGCACCAGGATGCTTTGCCAAAATGCCACCTGGGTCAGTGTGTTGGCTGCTTGCTTTGTTTGCCTCCCAGATGCTGTCGAAAGATACTGAGGCTTGGTTAGAAGCGCCGACTTAGCAATTTTTGATATTGCTGTAACATAATCAGCTTTTGCTTCTGCAGCAATTAGCATATTATTACCCATAATGTTTTGCATGGCAATTTTGTTGTAAACATTTGTACTAATTCACCATAACCTAATTATTTTTATGATGCATAATTATGGAATATTTTCCAAGAAGGAATATTTCTATTTTGTAGCAATGGAGAAAAGTCAGATACTTCCAGTTCTGCCCTCCCTCTAATTCCCTTCCTTCAAATCTGTCTTTGCTTGGGTTAGGACAACAGCTCACCAGAGTCCCTGAATGCTAGACGCTCGGGAAGAGATTCTGCTCCTGTCGAACTTTGGATGTTGCTAGTGAGACTAGACCCAATACAGTCCAGCAGTTGATGGGGCCTTCCGGACTTGGGGTCAAAATCCCTGCCTGGTCAGCCTTGCATTTTGGCTCTTGTATGGGGCGAATAACAACTTCTCCTGGGCTGACCAGACTCATTGCTCAAGCTCCCAGGCACAGACAGGGGGAGAGATGTGAACAAATGGCTATGGTGCATTTATCGGCAGGGCTGTACTAGGCCATGGAGTCACTGGTGAGCACAGACTTGCTAACCTCCAGGTGGGGCATGGGGTTCTCCTGCAATTACAAATGAACTCCAGACAATAGGCTTTGCTTCCTCTGGAGAAAATGGCACTTTGGGAGGGTGAACTTTATGGCATCATATCCCTGCTAAGAGCCCTCCCCTCCCCAGACTCTGCCCTCTCCATGCTTTGCCCTCAAATCTCCAGGAATTTCCCAACCTGGAGTTGGCAATAGGTTTGTTAGGCATGGCATGACAGTCTGCAGGAGATGGGGTGGGCATGGACATGGGGGTTGGCTGGCAGCGATGGCATGATGCCTCTCTTGGAATCATCATGATGATTCCTAGAAAGGCATGTGTGACATCATGTCTGGGTTTCCAGTGACATTGCGCTGTTGGCTGATGGCCACTTGTGGGAAATGAAAGCCACTGGTGGGACGTGGGAGCAGGGGATGGGGTATCTCCTTCCCCACCAGTGGGCTGGCATAATAACCCTGGTTGGCAACTGTAGACGAGTGTGAACAAGTCACTATTCTTAGAATCAGTTCTCCATTGTGAATAACAGTGATTAAGCTACCTTATAAGAAAGCTGCAAACACACACACACACACAGAGAGAGAGAGAGAGAGAGAGAGAGAGAGAGAGTGAAAAAAAAATCTCCACCCTTTCCAAGTGGTTCTTTTTCTCAGTGCTTAGATGGCTGTGGCTTTACATTTCTTCTGCCATGATCTGAAAATGTTTTATGGCTTATACTCATACTGCATGGTACCTCTTGAATGAATGCACTGCTCTTTCGAGATATAGATGCATTCCTGGTAATGCTTCACACAGTTACACTATGAGGGTGAAACATATTCTGCTCCCTACAGTCCCATATTCAGCCTAGTCCTGCATCCTGTCTGGACTTGACTCTCCTAATGGAAGGAAATGGACAGAGCCTCCCTGACTTTGAAAACGCCTGGTCATGCCCTCCAGCCTTTCAGAGGAAGGAAAAGAAATGAATCCTAGTTACAATTGCAACAATAAAACCACACAATCTTTCTGGCCAGGTGTGCATACAGGAAATCCCTCCCCAGTGTTCCCAGGTGATCAACTTACACAGTGAAGCATGAAGTTTGATTAGCCCTGCAACGTTTTATAAGCTTGCATAGCTGCAAATGTTATTAATGCCCATAAAGTTATCCAAGCCTTTAAAACGATTTTGGGCCACAGTTCAGGTCTCCGTGGCTTCCTGGGGCAATGCATTCCAGAGGCAATGCTGTGCCACAGAATGGCCCGTTCTGTTTTGTTTGTCTGAAGGGAGATGCCTGTAACATCAAGTGCCTGATGCCTTTTCACTGTAGCTTACTATGTTTATACCAGTACTGGGATTTTTAAAAGGAGTGAATCAAGAACTTAGGATTTTGTTAGATTTTTTAAACTTCCCAGCCTCCAAGGGCCACTTTACACATTGAGGGGTGGTGGTGGAAACACCTACTTCCCCCCATGAAAGTACATTCTGCAGAGAACCTTGGCCAATCATCTCTGCAGTAGGCACCTGCATTAAAAGTACTTTCACCATGTATTTAAAAACCTCAAATATCAGGGTACGGGTATATACATTGTAACATAGACAGCAGCCAAGACTGTACAGGAAACAGACTGAAATTTTAAGGGGTATCACATGACAAGTTCATAGAAACAAACCCAGATGAGTTCATAGTCTTAAAAAGCAGAAAGACAGTCTCCCCCCCCCCCTTTTTTTGGTATTGCCCATGCCTGGAAGTCATGGCAACCTCTGACGACTCCTTCTGGGGCATGGAGGGTGTTCAGAGAAGTGGCTTGATAGCCTGCCTCTGCCTCCCGGCCCTGGTGTTCTTTGGAGGTCTCACATCCAAGTACTTGCCAGGGTTGGCGCTGCTTAGCTTCTGAGATCTGACTATCCAGGTCAGGGCAAAGACAGTCTTAAAACACAGATCTCATGCATTAAATTAGAAAGAAGATGGTGCCACTCCAGTTTTAACAGCAGAGGTTTCAATTACAAATATATGTCCTTGAAGAATGCGAGTTTTGCTAAACATCATGATCCCATGAATTCTGCTTAGGTGGGATTTCCAACTACATCTTGGGAAATTCCTGTATATTTGTGGTGGTACCTGTGGAGGGCAGAATTTGGAGAGGGGAGAGAACTCAGTGGGAATGTGATGCCATAAAGTCTGCCCTCTGAAGCTGTAATTTTCTCCAGGTGAAGTGATCTCTGGTGTCTGGAGATCAGTTCTATTTCCCAGCCTTTTGTCCACTCCTGCTTCAGGTCAGCATAGAGTTTCATGTTTACCTTACAAGGTGCTGAGAGATAGTCCAAAAGCCCCTGAGATAATGTACAAACTGATGTCACATAATCTTCATCCCGCTTTCCTTCAGATCAATAAAGTTACATTATGTGACAGGCACTGGTGTAATCTATGTAGTGCGATATGGATTTTAATGATAGTCATCACCTCCAGGTTGTCTATGGTTAAATTTCAGCTGATACAAGTGATCAACTGAATTTGTGTTGTGTTGGTATCATAAGCCTTTTATTTATTTATTTTGATGAAGAAGAAGAGGAGATTGGATTTATACCCTGCCCTTCACTACCCAAAGGTGTCTCAGAGTGGCTTACAAACTCCTTTCCCTTCCCCTCCCCACAACAGACACCCTGTGAGGTAGGTGGGGCTGAGAGAGCTCTGACAGAAACTGCTCTTTTTCAAGAGCAGCTCTTATCAGAGCTATGGCTTGCCCAAGGTCATCCAGCGAGGTGCAAGTGGAGGAGTGGGGAATCAAACCCAGTTCTCTTAGATTAGAGTCCGCACACTTAACCACTACACCAAACTGTCTCCCATGGTTATTATTCAGGAAAATATCTTAGCCACTCTGTAGACATACAGGAGACATGAGGAACAATAAAACAAACAACTTTTGTTTTCCTTGAAAGGGTTAAGAGCTTAGTAAGATTTCTCAGGCGTGAAGATATTGACAAATATAACTCACAGCTTCAGCCGGGCAGGAGACATAAGAGTTACAGATATAACAATCTGTTCTGACAGTAGTGAGTGACTAGCAGCAGCCAATCTGTGCTCTGAGAGACAAATTCTGAATAAATGGACACCGGACCACTGAATCCCAGACTTGAGCTACTAAAATGCTTATATGTGAAACCACATGTCCCTTTACCTTTCCTCAGCCTTGGAAAACTAAAGAAGGTTATCTAAACTAAGGCCCCTGCCAAACGGGGGGGGGGGGGAATTGTTGTGAGCAAAGTGCAGCTTTTGAAAGCCGCACCAAAAGAGACACGCAGCGGCGGGATCACACAGATCCCCTGAGCCGCTGCGCAGTTCCTCCCCGGCACGATCAGATGCTGGGGGGCAGCCACTGAAGAAAGAGTGAGGCAGCTGAACAGTGCATGTGTGGGCTTGCGCAGTTCAGCCGGGAGCCTGGATTGATACTGAAGATGAGTGCGCCGGCGATCCCACGGCCGCGCTTGCTGCGGCGTTCCAAGTAAGTCCTGCTCTTTTGCAGGTTCTTTTTTGATGTGCGCTTTAGGCTTGAAGGGACGGATCGGGGACCGGTGCATGCCGATTCCCAGATGTTGCGGTTTGCTCGCGTCCATTTGCTGCGCCCCTGATCCGTCCCTCTCCCGGGCCAAAACCTTCCGTGTGACTGGGGACTAAGTCTTTCCTGGATAGTACACTTTACTAGCCTGCTTCCTCTGAAGACAGATTCTAGCTAGGTGCCAATGGTCACTTCCTTTGTGCAGTTGCCCCCGCAGACAACAGGGCAATCACTCCCAGTCTCTCTTCCCACACATTCAGCGAACATGCAGGGTTGTTGTGCGTCATGGTTGCCAAGCTCCATGTGGGGCCTGGAGATCTCCCAGAATCACGACTGATCTCCAGACTGCAGAGATCTGTTCCCCTGGAGAAAATGGCTGCTCTGGAGGGTGGGCTTTATCCCCTAATGTCTCCCCTCTGCAAACTCCACACTCCTCAGGTTCTACTCCCAAATCTCCAGAAATCCCCCAACCTGGAGTTGGCAACCTTTTAATGTGCAAATTGGGCTCTTGTCTCCTGAGACCAGATTCCCTGACTTGCCACACTGCTGATTAGATGCTATATTAAAAAAAACAGTTTTTTCTCCACCTATCTCCTTCTATGTGCTCTGTCAAGGTGCCAGGGGCCCTGATTGGCTGTTATGGAATCAGTGAACATTCTATTCAGCTTTAAAGGGGATCAGTAGCTTTCACACTGGGTGCGTTCAGACGGGGGATTTACAACGGTTAGGGTGCCGGTTCCAACTGGTGTACTTACGGGCGTTCACACGGCGAACATCTGCCTCCCGGCCCTAACCGTTGTAAAGCCCTCTACACCATTGCACTCTGCCACCAGGTCCCAAGTGGTGGTATACTGAGTGCCACGGTGGCTTCTGGTTTATCCCGGTGCCTGACCACTCTCCAACGTCGCAGAGACACTTCCGTCGGAAGCCTGAGGCTTCCGGCTTTCCCCCGCCATTTTTTTAAAAAAATGAAGCGATATGCGCTCGGGCAAAGCTTCGCCCTGAGCGTTTTTTTTTTTTAAAAGCCCTTAGTTTAACTTCCCGGAGGAGTCCGGGACTACAGGGAGGCCAGGTTGGGCTTTAAACTTTAAAGGTAAGTGTAATGGGGGGGATTTGAGCATGCACAAAGATCGCCATTCTGTGGATGGCTGCCTTTGTGCATGCGATCTTCTCCACTCCACTCCACTCTCCCCAGAAGCTGTTCAATCCTCCCGTAAACCTTCTTGTTTCTCTGAACATCAGCAAAACTGGCCAGTCTCTAAAGGAGCCATCTGTCCGTGTCCTACAGTAATTACGGTACCAATCTCCTCTTAGCCGTCAGGATGCTGAGCCGCTCCCAGCCGCTTGTTCAGCTGTGCGTCCTTGGTCTCCCTCTGAGCAAAAGTTTTAAAGTGAACACATTGTCCATGGAAACTCAACAGAAGAGAACAAAAAAAAAAAGGTTGGTCACTTCCTTTGAAACTCTTATTCAACTCCATTGAAACCAGCTTCGGCTGGTGCAATCTATTACCTCCCCAGACGGTGGTGGGAAGGTGATCGCGTTTCAGCCGGAATAAACTGCACCGGTTCCAACCGGTGCAGTTTATGCCGGCAGAAATGCCCCGTCTGAACACTGCAGCAGGGCAGCTAGTTCTGGCTCAGTTCTTGCTATCAGTTCAGCTTCCTTTATCCTTTTCAAGGTGTGGAGTATGGGCCCTGGGCCTCATGCATGAAGGGCCCCCATCAATATTGACAAACAGTACTGTTATTTTAATCCTATAAACTGCACACTCAGGCTGCAGTCAGATGTGCAGTGGCCCTACTTCTAATTGATCCAGGGTTTTTTTGTAACTGAGAGTTTTGACCAGACCTCACCTGCTTAACCCGCTTCAAGGCACTTTCACCCCATGATCAATCAATCATATGTGGCAGCCATGGAGTGGAGCGATCAGGCAGGGTTTTTTTTAACCATTTGTCTTTTGAGCATACACATAAGTGCTTATGGGAAGCAGCACTTCAAACTTCTGGCAGAATGGTGGCAGATGGTGGCTAGTGGAATTGCTGGAGGAGGCTGCTGGGATATTTAGTCCAGTGTGGGGGAAGTGTTTTTGAAACTGTTCCTTTGGAAAAACCCAACCTTTCAAGCATTTCAAAGTCTGTGGAGAGAATAAAATAGAGAAGCCCTTGTGTCCCATGTGGTGGTGTTTTTATTTAAAAGCTTGGAGTGGAGCTGGACTCACAGTCATCATTCTCAGGCTGGCTCCCTCCCTCTCTGAAAAAGTGATCTTTTCAATTGACCCCTTCCCTATCCTGTGTGCCACAAAGATGTTGGCAGAAAAACACTGAAACACACAGGGGTCTTTCTTTGGAAGTTTTAAAAAAGGGGAAAAAAGCTTTGTGAAGCTCCTGTGTGATAGAGATGTCTGTAAATCATCTGTAAAAGATAAACGCACAAGGGTGTTTCAAAACCCTGGCACAAAGATCTACTTATGCGCATATTGCTAGCTGCCTAAAAAAATGGCGGCAAACCTGAAGGGGAATGTTCAGACTTCCCAAACAGCTTGAGAGCGCAATGGATTTATCAGACTTCCAGAAACGCGGGGTGAAAGTGCTGACATCCATAAGGACCAGACTTTTCCTGGTGCCTACCGTGTTTCCCCGAAAATAAGACACTGTCTTATATTTATTTTTTCTCAAGAAGACACACTAGGGCTTATGCCACAAATGCATAGAAATCCTGCTAGGGCTTATTTTTGGAGTAGGTCTTATTTTCGGGGAAACAGGGTAGTAACTCTGATTCAAAGGTGGAGCAGAACAGGGTGCCAATGACTGGGGAACCATTCACAGATTTTGCTGTCTGAACATGCATTTTAAATCCAACAGGCAACAGCAATGATATCGGATCAAAGAACAAATCTGACTGCAGCCTCAAAGAACTTATGGTGGATCTTCCCAGGACCCCTCAGTGATTCCCTGCTCCTCTCCGCATAGAATTCTCTACTGCACAAAGAGGTGATTTTTCAAAGCATGACACTGCATGTATGTGCACACACAGAGAGATCATGCTTCTATTTTTTAATAAATACATAAAAAATAGAGATGGGGGTTGTATGTGTATGACCTCTGGTTCTATAAACCAAATGTGTGATATTATGCTCCACATGACCTCTCTGTTCAGCAGCATCACAAAGAGCGATTTTGTTCTCCCTGTTTGAGAAGTGCTAAATTGGCCCACGTGCATTAAGTTGCATTCATTTCAAACCTTCCTGTCTGGCTCATTTAGTGTTGTGGTGTTAAAATGGAGGTGGAGAAAAAGTAAAGAGAGAGAGAGAGAGATCCCACATAACAATGGTGTTTTGTTCAAAAGTCCTCATGTCGTCCTGGTCCAACTAGTCTCTGGGTCTGCCATTTGGATTAGTAGTAATCAGCGCGGGGATTGGCACAGAACCTGTATGGTTTCTGGATGTCAGGAGTGCTGCTTCACTGTGCCGAAGACTTGCCAAACTCACCATCTGGAAGCATTCTCAGAAATCACACTTGTGGGGGGTTGGAAGGGCAGCACAGACAAAGAGAGAAGATTCATGTCTGCCAGCTACATAGTCTCTGCCTCACATCTCGAGGTGCTCACATCTCTGAGGAGCCAAAGGGAACACCTAAGTGAGTTAGTGAACCAAATTGGAGTTGAAATGTTGCTTCCTGGGTTTCCTCAGGCCTGTTTAGCTCCCAAGTTTTGTTTTTAAATAGTAGGAGCATGCATACAAGCCACAACTTTATCTGATATGCAGCTGAGCTCTTAGGAGAGACTGGTGCCTAGCCAGTCAGGCCTGAGGGTGTGGGAGCCACATCAGGCCTATGCAGGCCCCTTTCTCCTACCTCCTTGGAACCTTTGCATTAGTATGGATTAATGGCCCCTAACACACAACCACAAAAGCATGCCAGAGTTAATAACAAAGGCAGCCATTCAGAGAACAGCAGGTAGAGAGGTAACTGGGGCTCTCTACAGCAGCGGCCTCACTGCCTTGCCTGCTACAGCAGCCTTGTAAAATGAGAATTTCACATGGCCCAGCCTTGTGCTCTGAGCTGTGAAGGCTACTCATTCCAAAGCCTGCTCTGTGGTCCTGGGGGGATGCTCCAGTTTATGAAAACAGCTACCCGCCATGCCCTAGATTACTAAACCAAATGCAGAGTGCTGGAGTCTATATTTCACTTACCAGCCCTTCTCATCTGGACTAAGCTGCCAAGCTCTCCCTATTTCCCACATGGGATCTTCTCATGCTGGTAAGAGGAGAGAGCTGGATTCATCAAAGAGAAGGCAGCTTTACTTTCGGAATGACAATGCCGATGAGATGCTCCAGTTTGTCCTCTGTTTGTTTTGGAATATCTGCAAATAGTCCTGGTGGTATACAATGCACTGCCATGGAAAGCAGAGCTGGAGTCAATTCAGGCAGCATGGTTTGATTGCCAGGTTAATAAAACCACCAACCTTGTTTAGGACTGATCAGTCCTCAGCACTGCATAGATGTAACATCCCTGCATGTTTTTTCCCACCAACAATTGCATAATAACTATTCTTTGGTTGCTTTCACTCACATTGTCAGATCATACTGAATTGCCACTAGTGCTGTAACGTTAATGACAACCCAGTCCAGTATTCGATTAATTGCAGTTGTTCAATGGACATTAATGAGCAAGCCTAGATCCAAACATCTGTGAACAGTCGATTGAAATGGGTGGTATAGTGTGCAGAGTCATCATTATGCATGTTTCTTCCTGTAGGTGTGAGCATGGCCATGTCATTGATGATGGGGGGGTTTTGACCAGTCATTTAGTTATACACCCACTTTCCAAGGTGAGTCTGAAAGAGGTTTTTACCTGACCTGGCAGAGGACAGCAATCCTGTATTTTTAGTAGCTGTGAGGATGGTCATGCAGAGGTGAGAAAAGCTGCACTTAGAACATTTCTTCTGCTATGCGACAGGAAGTACAAAGGTACAAATGTCCTCCTTTTGGGCTCTCACCTTAAAAATACAGCTCATTAGCAGAAGCTGGAGATTTGGCTGGCAAAGAGCAGATTTAGATTCTGGGAGACAGGATGAATGTAGTAGTGTAACCAACACTGCTTTGCTTTTCTGGGTGCTTGCTGTTGCAGCATTGCAATGCCTGCTCAACCTGGGGGCAGGGGAGGTATTTTTAATTTTAAAAAACTGTACTAGAATATTGTCTTATCAATGTAATGTGTACTGGTACATGTGCACCACCAGTTTCTCTGAATTCCCAGCTTTCATTTTTCTAAAAAAAGTAAGGTTCTATTCATTTTCATTGCAGATATATAGAGGGAAATGTGTGTCTCTTTAATAGAAAGGGCTAGATCCTTTTTTTAAACAATGAAAGCTGGGAATTTAGAGAACCTGGTACACACGTTGGTAGAACATTATATCAGCACAGCAATATTCTAGTGCCAATTAAAAAACCTGCAAAAGCTGCAGTAGGCCAGGGCAGGAGATGTGTGGCCATCACGACAGGACTGGGACAGGTACACTGTGGAGAAACCTGCCAGATGGGTAGGTCACAGGAGGGGGAGTTGGCAGTGGGTTAACTGTGGTCCATTATGCACTGACAGCTTACTCCAGAGAATCTGAGCAGTCAAACCTTTAAGCTTGACTTCGGATTTGCGTGCCTGCTATATGCACCATTCTTTTTTCTCCAGAGTATTTCTGTGTATTCATTCTGCATCTGCAACTAAAAACCGCATCTTTTCTGAGTTAGGGTGGGAACATCAGTTGGAACATGTTGGGGGTGGCATCTAAAGGTGTTTTTTTAAAAAAAAAAAATTATGCAATTGTCCCATTGCAGCTTCACAGAGTGGCCAGCAAGCACTTTCCATTTAAATCCTCATGGTTCAGGTTCTGGGCATGCCTTTTAGCATAAGTTCATTGAATGAACGGGAACCCAAAGGAACACAGCCAAAAGGGGGAAACCCACTCTTGAAAAGATTTCAAATGCAAATGCAGAATTCAGAATAGTGCTAGTGAAGATGAAGCAGATGCCCCTCCACCCAGCTCCACTATTGCTTTGGTTTTCCATCTTTTACTTTTTTTTAGTAAAAAAGAAGGAAGGGAGTGAGCGAGCAAGCGAGTGAACAAGCAGCCAGGCGTGAATTGTGCTGCTGGCACCCCCTACCTAGCATGGGAACAACCTGTCCCCCTTGCCAGCCCCGTGGTGTGACTTTGGTGACTTGGTAGCCGCCCACCCTTGGCCTGGGCACCCACTTGGGGCTGGTGGCCAGGCGATGGTGGGGGAGCTTTCCAGAGCTACTGCGGGCAGGCAGGTTCACTAGTGGAGCACGAGGAGGCTTGGAGCCAGGACACAGAGGATGAAAGTCACATTTGAGTGCAAGCATTCCAGCTTTAAAACATTGAATTAATTCAAATAAACAACAACAAAAAAACTGGAAATAACATTCCCTCAAATGGCTCCACGTGTACTCTTTATTTATTTATTTATTTATTTAATTATTTTTACCCCGCCCTCCCCGCACACGGGCTCAGGGCAGCTTACAGGGGGCGACAGCCCATGCATAAAATCCATAAAACAATAAAATCATAGCAACCATTATACATAACAACAACAATAGATAAGTGCTTCACAGCAAGACGGTCCTAAGTGGTAATGATGGCGTCTTCGGTCTTCAAATCAGCCCCGTTGCGGTGCCACTGTCCAGTGGGTGTTAATATCACACAAGGTAAGCTGTACTTCCCAGGGTGATCCCGAATCCAGTTGGCATTGCCATCGTTGGTGGTGGTGGCAGCGGCGGCTGCTATGTGAAAGCCTGGTGGAAGAACTCCGTCTTGCAGGCCCTGCGGAACTGCACAAGGTCCCGCAGGGCCTTCTTGTGTTTAGGGTTGCAGAAAATCATGTGATGCAAATGTCTTCCTCTCCACAACCCCCCCCAAACATCTGATTCAGTCACTCCACACAATAGCAGCCGCTCATTGTTGCCACAAACTGGCCTTTCATGTAGAGCCTTCCATCGTCCCTCCACTCCAGTTGCCTCCCAACGACTGCCCAAGCCTGTTCCCCTCACCAGCCCCATGCTGGTGGCCAGGCAGGTGGGTTTGCTAGCGGAGCACGAGGAGGCTCAGGGTCCTGGTGGCCAGGTGGCAGCGGGAGGCTTTCTAGATGCTCGATAATACATTGGCTCTGATAAGGTGTTTCACACCTAGACATTTTGGGCCAAAATTGGAAGGCACACAATAGCTATATCATTCAACTTGTGTACGTCTTCATTTGACAGGCCTCACATGAAATATTTTTCTCGTGTCTTTTGATTTCTTTTTTGAACACTCCTGTTTTGATCTTATATCTACTTGTGTATTGTCTTTTGATAAGAGGCTATTTGTACCTTCTATTGTTTGACCTCTGAAGAAGGCCCAAATGGGCAAAACATGTTAGGTCACAACTGTTTTCTCTTGGACACGTGTTACTTTTTACAATATCATGAGAGTTGTGTTGGGCCCTGATATGCTTTTAAATGGCTTTATAATAAATACGTGTATTTTTATGTACAACTAGTTCATATTTCGTTTTAGACTTTGGCCCTTCTTTTGGTTTCTAACTTACCTTTCAGGTACTTGATTCAATTTTGTTGGGTTAAGGTTCCCCCCCCCCTTTTTTTTCCACCAGTCTTTAAGGTGCCCCCGGACATTTTTAATTTGCTGCAACAGACTATCATGGCTATCCCTTTGCAATGGCTCTGTAGTATGATTCTGGGCAAATGGGAAACTGAACCCAGGTCTTCCCTTTACTAATATAACACATTTGCTTTATAGATGGCAGATAAAATACTGCCAACTAACAATATTTTAAAAATTCTGTAATGGGGTGTGCCAGAACAGGTGAATGTCATAAAAGCATACCCCACATTTGATACATAACAGGATTTAACTACTATCTTCTCTTTGTGTGTATGAGGCCAATTTAATGCCTTAGTGGTTCACACAGGTTCCCCAGTTTTACTCCTTTCTTCCCTTAGATTTGGATTCTGGTGTTTGCAAGTAAAAATTTATATTTGTGCACTGATTTAGGGTTATAGTTGAAATAAAATTAGTAATGCTAATTGCTGTAATTAGACTTCTTTAGGCTCCATATGAATTTTACAGCTCTTATCACACGCAGGACAGAAGAAAGGCTTTCCCAAGAGAGATGGAATTAACTGGTAAAGCAATAAAATCCCTTGCTTATTAGCAGGTGAGGGAAGAATGTGCTAGCATAGCATTCTCTGTCACCATCTGGCTGGTATATTTTCAAAGGATGCAACTCAGAAATTATTGGTGTGGGGGGAGGCTGTCCTGTGAAATTTCACAGAAAATGTAACTGAGCCAAGGGGGCACATAGCAGCTCTGTGGGGATGTTTCAAAACAGGAAAATGGCAGGGAGGGAGATTTAAACTCTCCGTTGCCTGCACCACATTTCCTGGTCTGTACTGAGGTTTCTCACAGTTGCTATTTACAGGGACAAAAAAATTACTTGGGAGCTCATTTACAGAACCCCCAGAGCAGGGGTTGTTTCGTAGAAAAAGAGCTAGGGGAACTCATTAGCATAACTCATTAGCATATGCCACACCCCCTGACATCACCGGAAGTGATGGAAGAGGGGCCCGGCGGTGGACCTGCAAGGCCGGCGGGAGTGCAAGGAAGCCCCGCGAAGGCCCTCCCTGGCCCCAGGCAGGCAGGGGTGGGGAGAGGCAGGGAGGAAGCAACTTACCCTCCCTCTTCTCCTGCCTCCTCCTGGCTGAATGAGGGCCGGAAGCGGGGCGGCCGGAAGCAGGGAGCGGGGCTTCGTCATGTGCCCCGTCCCCCGTACCTCACCCGGGGGAACTGCCCCAGAGTAATTTAAGATTTGGCCCTCTGCCCCAGAGTAATTTAAGATTTGGCCCTCAACTTTTGAGTTATATAAAATTTTATCATGGTGAATGGAAAGGTAACAGAGGTCTGTTCCATTTGGCAACTGCTCTCCAGGATTCCACTGTTCTCAGTTTGGTTGCCAGTGCAACACAGTGATGACAGCACTTCCACAAGTTTAGTTTCCTCACATTTCCCCTGCTTCAGTGACTGTGGCAGCTTGGAGTGTGTGTGCTGTCTCTGGGAGTTTTTAAAACTCACAAGTTACATGTCAATATACCATATTATACCAATATATCAGTATATTGATATGTCAGTTACCAATTGGGAGAAAATACACTCAAAAAGCCTCCTCTGCTGACGGGATGAAAGGCCACCACAAGGATTGGGGCCGGGAAAATGGGACCGTTATGGACAGGACCGGGATAATCTAGATTTTCCTGCGCTCACAGCAGCCATTCTAGCTTTTATTTTTTAATTATTATTTGCATTTATATTCCACCCATCCCGTGGACGGGCTCAGGGTGGGTAACATCATTATAATAAATGCAATTTCAGTTTAAAACATGATAAAACATTATAACAATTAAAACAATGGGTACAGCTTGAAACAGCATCAGTTGGCTATAAATTTCTGGCCCGTTGGTGCAGTGACTTAAAGGCCAGTTGTCGGTGGTCAGTAAATAGACAGGTGACAGCAACCTCAAGGAAGCCATATACGGGTGCCCATTGCCTCAACCTTATGTGATCTTTCCCAGAACATAGCAGCTAAGCAGGTTTGGAGAGAGCACAGAGAAGATGGGGAAACTTCCAGAGGTGCATGACAACACCATGATGCTGTGGGAAAGCATGATCCTCGCTTCCCAATTCCCAGGTCTTAATTCTTCACAGGGCTCAGCCACACTTTTAATTCTTCAAGGGGTTCAGCCTAATTCTTCAAGGGGCTCAGCCACCCCCTGTCTCCATGTGATCTATGAAGCATGAGCATGGTGCCTATGGGCAGAGGAAGCGTACACACATATACTCCTTACCCAGTGATCAGGAACATTTGGAAAGCGGATTGCGATGAACTGTGCAGTGGACTAGCAAGAAAGTAGGGCTGCCAAGTGGGGGCGGGTAACCCCCTGCTTTGGAGGCCCGATTTCCACCACCGCGGAATCGGGCCACGGGGGGAACTCCACCCCCCGAAGCGCAGCGTGGCTGCGTCACTGGAGGTGATGCAACTACGTCGATCACGTTGGGGGCATGGCCCCGATCGGTGGAGGGAAAACTCTATGGTTTTCCCTCCGACGATCGGGGCCACACCCTCAATGTGAGCGACGTAGCGCGTCACTTCTGGTGACGTGCTGGCGGCGCGCGCGCGCTTCGCGCATGCACACACGCATTGACGGAGAGCTCCCGGAGCCCGGCAAGGCTCCCCCACCGGTAAGAAGAATCAACCTGCCAACCCTACAAGAAAGTGATACATTCCAGACTTAAGGAGAACTTTTAAACTTTCCTCTTGTATAAACAATGATGCAGTGAGAGAGAAAATGGCATTGAAAGTGAAATTTATAATATGAACTGCCAGCACAGCATCTCCAGTCACCAGACCAGAAGTAACCACAGATTTTCCCAAACTGACTGCTGTAGCTTTGCACCCTCTACTGGACCAGATGACCAACCTTAACATCAAGCTGGATATGTTGCAAAAGGAACTCAAAGAAATTTTAGTGAGAAAGCAATAAAGCGGATGTTCCTGAAAGCAACAACAGAAAGTAGAAGATGGACCTGAGTAAGTGGAGGAGAACAAAGACACGAAGAAGAAGAAGAAGAAGAAGAAGAAGAAGAAGAAGAAGAAGAAGAAGAAGAAGAAGAAGAAGAAGAAGAAGAAGAAGAAGAAGAAGAAGAAGAAGAAGAAGGGAAGGCTGTGATACCATCTCGAAGAGTCTGGCAAAACTCTCTAATCCTCAAGCAGAACTAAAAATTAATTTGAACTTTGATAAGAGGAAAGGAAATTGCAAAATAGTTTAACTCTGATAGCCTGTTGCTTATTTTAATGCATAACTTCAATTTTATGATATTCACACCTTAGTTAAAGAGATTGTGATTGCTTGCTTGACATTTTTGCATTAGTAATCTTCATGTTCTACTACTATGATAACAGAGACGTATCAATAATTTTATATGTCTGTATTATGGATCCTTGTTACTCTTATTGTAGGTTCTTCCATTACCCTGACCCTGTAGTTTTGTAGATTAGAAAAAAAATTTTTTAAAAAAAGATGGGAAAGCAGCATCTGGGAAGGGAACATACTGGCTACACTTCCCTCTACATGTAGGTGCTATGCTTAGGAACTGGCTATCATTAACAGGAAAGGGGTGAATCCAGCATGCTTGTTGCCTGAATGCAGATAAACGCTGTGTGTAAAGGGCTAGTATAAGGAAGCTTCATACGTTTGCATGCTCTCCGTGGCCAGAAATAATACTGAAACCACTGATTGAAGATCACTTCGTCCATGAAGAGGAAAGCAGACTGTTCAAAAGTGTAGAAGTAAGTATTTGGAATGTAGAGAATGCCATTAGCAGCTGGGTAGCTGCCCAGCTGAGTGCTAAGACTGGCAACATAGAAGTAGTTTCTGGAACTCATTGTTGTGAAGATAAATTTTAAAATACGATGGCAATAAATATGGAGGGGATCAGCTTCCACAAGGTGCAGGAAAGAAAAGCACACATTCCTTGTGGTTTTAAAATGTAACAGCTTAAAACCAGAGTCATGGTTTTGATGAGGCTGACTCAAGGGATACCTTTACATATTTTGTAATTAATGAGCTAGCTCACATAGTGGGGTGTAACAGTGTCATACACCATGCAAAGGTAAGGATGCCTTCCTTCCCAATTATGCACTAAGATCTCCTTCTTTCATGTGGTGGAAACAATTGAGGCAGGATTTTTATAAAATCACTTAAAAAAATTAACTTTAAATTTTTCATAAATTTAGAATGGCTGCTCCCATCATGTAGGAATTCTAATTTAAGGCTGGCTGTAGGAGAAAGGTAGATAACCTTGACATGTGGTGAGAAAGGAAGGAAAGGAAAGATAAGGTTTTTAAAAAATAGGACAGACTAGAGAGAGAGAGAGCTGGCTCTGGCAGACAATTTCCATATCAGTGGGGACAGAGCACAAATGAGAAAAACCAAGTTTGCAAACTTTCTAAAAAGTGAAGTCTTAAAAGGAAAAAAAATAGGTCTAAGGGAGAAGCTTAATGAATGAACAGCTCTTTAAAAACGTCCTTCCTTCTCATGCAATGGATTATTTTTAACTATGTGGCAATTTGCATGCTAGTCAATTTGCATAGATTAACCCAAGCCCTCCTCCTCCTCCTTCTGTGCTGTACCCCTTTCTTTTCCGAGTCACATCTCTTTTCAGGTCTTGTGGGACTAGGCAAATAATTGCTCTGGAGGCTACATTAATTTATCCAACACATGCTGTGTGGAGGTCTTTTTTTTATCACTTGCTACATATTGGACACCCAGTATCTTTGAAGTTGCTGGTTTGCCTCAGTGTTGTGTTCCACCTCTCCAAGCAGCAGGAGTGGGGGGTGGGGGGAATGAAAAAGGGAAAGTTAAAATTATGCACAATGAGTAGAAGTGGGGTTAATTTGGACAGGCCGGCAGAGGTTCAGGAAATGTAAAGGAATCAGTCTTATGCATACCACTGCTCTTTGGTTTGCATAAGCTTTTCAGTTTTTTTGAGCCCTTGACTTCCTTGAGAAGTTTCAGCATAATGTTACAGGCCTTTTGATCAAATGGCTGCTGAGAGCCACCATAAACCTCCACACCAAGATTCCCTATGAGTTCCACTCACACCATCCAGCCCCAATCACAATCTCTCCTATATAATAATCCTCTTTTGGGGTGGCAAGATTCCATGCTCTCCCTCAGCCATTGGCCCGTCAGCCACCACTCAAGAGTACTCACCTGCCATTGGCTGGTGCTGGGTCTGCTCCTCTTTTCCACCTACTCCCCCTTCAGCCACTGTGTCCTGTCAGAATTACTGGCAAACGGCTTTCTCTCTTGACAAAGACACTTTTCCTGTGTGGGACTAACTGTTCCCTCAGTGGCTGTTGGTAGGTGTCACAAAATGGCAGTTACCTGTGTTTGTAAGATGGCTGTGGTTCTTTGTTTAAAATGTTCCCCCATCAGGTTTAATTGAGCTGTAGTTCCAGAGAGGGGCCTGCAGGGGTATCACTCACTAGGTTGAATGGGGCTTCCTCATCTGCTGGCCTACAGTTCCCAGCTGCCCCAAGCCCAAAAAGTGCAGGAAAACAGGGACTGTCCCAAGGCAGTCTTCATCCCTGGGAGCAGCAGAAATTCAGCCACTCCACAGTCGGCTGGACTGGGGAATGAATGGAAGTTTCCCTGCTCTCTTGGGCAAGAGAGAGAGGCTGAAGTACAGGTGAGCCCACAACCTCCAGAGGTAGAGAGTATTGTGTGTAGGG
>NW_015163610.1:648903-663465 GCF_001447785.1 Gekko japonicus
CCATACAGCCCACCTTCCAAAGCAGTTATTTTCTCCGGCGGGGAGAGATCTGTTGTCTGGAGTTCAGTTGTAATAACTGGTGATCTTCAGGCTCCACCTGGAGGTTGGCTGCCCTAGGCGTAGCAGTCAGTGCTTCAGGGCAGGGTCTGCTAGATCCAGGTTCTTGCTGTAGAAGCTGAGTGGATGATTTTGGACCGGTCACAGACTTTCAGCCTAACCTACTTCACAGAGTTGTTGTGCAAGTCAAAAGGGGGAGAGGAGAATGATGTAAGCTGCTTTGGTCCCCATTGCAGAGAAAGACTACTTTCTCTCCTGGGAAACCATTGTTGCCAATGTCCAAGTGAGGGCTAGAAATCACTCAGAATTACAACTGCTCTCCAGATGGCAGATATCAGTTTTCCTGGAGAAAATGGTGGACTCTGGCAGTCAGGGCTTCAGAGCACGGAAAATGGTGGACTTTGTGGCAGTCAGGGTTTCAGAGTATGGAAGAGACTGCAGGTGTGTGTGTGTGTGTGGGAATGGAAAGCTGAAGAGAGAGGGGGAAATAAAGGTAGGTTGATTATTGGCTGGGAAGGAGATAGGATTGCCAACTCCAGGTGGGAAATTACTGGAGATTTGAGGGTTGGAACCTGGAGAGGGGGAGGTTTGAGGAGGAGTGGAACCTCAGACAGGTACAATGCCATAGACTCCACCCTCCCAACCAGCCATTCACTCTGGGGAAACCACTGTTGCCAATCTCAGGAGCGGGGTGGAAATCACTCAGAATTACAACTGATCTCCAGGAGGGAGGGGGGAGGAGATGAAAAGCTGACATCAGAGGGGCAGATAATGGCAAATTGATGCTTGGCTGGGAAGGAGATAGGGTTGCCAACTCCAGGTTGGGAAATACCTGGAGATTTGAGGAGTGGAGCCTGGAGACGGTAAGGTTTGAGTAGGAGTGGGACCTCAAATAGGTACAATGCCATAGACTCCACCCTCCAAACCAGCCATTTCTTCCTGGGTAACAATTGTTGCTAATTTCCAGGTGAGGGCTGGAGATCACTGAAAATTACAACTGCTCTTCCGGTAGTAGAGATCAGTTCCTCTGGAGAAAATGGTAGACTCTGTCATTATACCCTGTTGAGGTTGCCACAGCACATTGAAGCTGAGTACCCATGGCCTTGGCACTCTTCCAGAGCCTCTTTCTACAGCTCATTGTATTTATTTCCACAACGGGTCTTATTCCTAGTATGATAAAAAACAAGTCACATGATTTGAGCCCTCAGAATCTGGCAACCCAATTCCTTCCCATTTCAGTTCTCCTGCCTAATCAAAGGGATGAAAGGCCATCACATCACCCTGTTCCTCTGGTACTTCAAACTACTGTATTTTTTGCTCCATAAGACGCACCTGACCATAAGACGCACCTAGTTTTTAGAGGAAGAAAACAGGAAAAAGTGCCTCTTCTGCTGCTGTTCAGTGGGGAGAGAAGCCTCGAGCCGGATCTCCCAGGCGGCAAAGCGAGAAGGGCCCCGCTGGCCACGATGCTTTACAGCAGCCTCCCAAGGACACACCAGAAATGTGTCAGAAGGCAACACCCACCGCTCAGGCTCCACCCCAAGTATTTCCCAACTCAGAGCTGGCAAACCTACCTGGAGAAAAACTGCTTCAAACGCACAAAGAAAATTTGTAGCAGGGGATCAGCTTTTGTGAGTCACTGCTCTCTTCTACAGATATTTCATAGCTGAAGAAGTGACCAGTGACCCAGTTATGAATAGAGGCTACAGTTCCCACATTTGCAGAAGTCTACAGATATGGGCAACATCCTCCTCACTTGCTACCTACATGTAATGGGTGATTACTCTGTTTCAATGTATCTGAAAATGAGTGCATGAACACAAAAGCTTAGACCCAGAATTAAACTTTGTTGGTCTTAAAGGTGCCACTGGACACAAACTTTGTTCTATTGCTTCAGACCAACACGGCTACCCACCTGAACCTATGCAAACCAGAATGATTCAAGAGGGCTCTTCTACACAGGCAATAGGGTTACACTGTACAAAAGACTTCACAAAGTTACTTGAACAAATTATTAGGGTACACCCAACACCTCCTGTCCACACATGCTTAAGGTAGGATAGCAGCTCAATATTTCATTAGCAGTGGTACTTAAGAATATCTGTTCCAGTGCAACAGAACAAAGTTTGAGTTCAGTGGCACCTTTAAGACCAACAAAGTTTATTCACATGAAAGCTAAGACCCAGAATTAAACTCTGTTGGTCTTAAAGGTGCCACTGGACTCAAGCTTTGTTTGTCACACTTTGTGTTTATTGACTGTTAACTTTTATTTAAGTTGGTTATAGCTTTAAAAAGAGAGGGGAGAAGGAAGGAAGGAAGGAAGGAAGGAAGGAAGGAAGGAAGGAAGGAAGGAAGGAAGGAAGGAAGGAAGGAAGGGGATAGAAAGAAAGGGAAGGAAGACAGGAAAGGGAAAGAAAGAAATGGGAGAAAGGAAAAGAAACGGAGCAAAGAAATGGAAAGAAAGGGGAAGAAAAAATGGGAAGAAAGGGACAGAAAATGAAAGCCTCTGTGTATGTTTGCTTTCCCCAAGTTCTAAATTACCCCACCAGCAGTTAAAAAGGAGCTTGAAGACTTACATTTGAAACAACCCGTTCTCAGGTCCAGTCAGCATATAAAAAACGAAAGTGAAACAAGAGCTCCAAGAGGACCAAACTAAATCACACAGATATTAAGGGAAGAGCAGACTGTTCCATTACAAATAGTTTTGCCATCTGCTCCTGGGGAGAGAAGGCTGAAACAGGCTTGGATCTCTTAGATTCAAGCCCTTTTCAGCCTTGTCCTGGGCTCCCACAGGCTGGGGGGGAGAGAAGGCTGAAAGGGGCTTGGATCTCTTAGATCCAAGCCCTGTTCAGCCTTCCCGTGGGCTTGGGAGGGGGGGGAGAAGGCTGAACGGGGCTTGGATCTCTTAGACCTCTTTTTTGCAGTATTTGCTCCATAAGACGCACACACTTTCTCCCCCACTTTTTTGGGGGGGAAAAGTGCGTCTTATGGAGCGAAAAATATGGTAATCTAATTCTCAAACTCAAAACTGGTAGTCAAGCATGGGGGTCACCTCTAATGCTGCCAGGTACCTCCTGGGAACATAGCTAAACATGTCCTTTCCACCTATTGGATCCATATTCTGGCAGTTCAAGCTTTCCCAGTAGAATCCTGAGATCCCTATTGGCTACCTGTTAACTACCACTCCTACTCCTCCCCCAAAGGCAAACACAATTGCCAGCTCTTGGACTGGAAGAAAAGAGCCCAACACTCGCTTCCTGGAACTGATGGTGTGGGTGGGACTTGATGCCTCTGTGAAGTCTAAAGAGAAGAGGCAATCTGAATGGTCATGTGCTTCAGTCAGATGTTCCTGCCTGCATAATAAACTATGCATTTCTTTATATACATAATGAATACCCCAATTTTTTCTCCCTAATGGGAACCCAAAGCAGCGTACACTGTTCTCCTTCATTTTATCCCAACAACAACTCTATGAGGTAGGTGAGGGTGAGAATTTGTGACTGGCCCAAGGTCACCCAGCAAGCTTCCATGGCAGAGTGGGGGTTCAAACCTGGGTCTCCCAGCTCCTGGTCTGATATTCTAACCACTACATTGAACTATACTAGTCCTCCAGATTATTTCCTGTCTGCATCTGGATCTTGCTCCCCTGCCCTGTGCTGTACACCTTAGCATTCAGACCCCTAGTTCTTTCATTATTAAAAAATAAGATAATTTCCCCCAGCTTCCAATGCTTCTGTGATTCAGTTAATCAGTCATTTGTTATTTAAATGGATGCCTCAGCAGAGTGGGATATTAGTTTGCAATGAGTCATTTGTGTGGGTGTGTGTCCGGGGGAAGCAGTGTGAGACTCTTGAGTGTAAAGTAAGGGGTTCATAAACCATCCACCCTCCAGACAGCAAACCAGATTGTGGTTTCTCAGCAATGGCAAACAAAGCTTTCATTCCGCACTTGCTTTGCATTGCCTGGCTTTCTTGTGGGTCTGTCTGAGGAAAAATTGGCAATTGAATCTGAGAAATGAAACAAGCGTGAAGTCTCAAACCTGTCTGAATGCTACATTGACTGTCACACTATTCCCTTTTTTCCAAGACTTGGAAGATGTTTTCCCTAACCCGCAAAATGTGGAGGTAGATTGTGATCACACCATGCTGAGATTTGCTTAGCATATGGTCAGAAGTGATTTGGTTTCTGAAAAGTTGAATGGGTTTGGGTTTTTTCCAGCCCTTTCTCCAAAACTGCATGCAACCAGAATTAAGCATTCTCTGACATGTGGTATGGATTAATTTTGAAATATGAGATGATAGGGACCATCGTTATCAGTAAAATATGTTCATGTCCTTTCATGTGAATATCCTTCTCCTATCCATGGATGTGGAGAGAATAGCTGATGTTTCTCAGTGCAGCTACCTTGGCGATCTGTATAAGGTTAAATGATCATGGGTCTCGAAGGTGCTACTGGGCCAACTAGCCATTGTAGTACAGACCAAAACATTCACCCTCTGAACATGTACATGCTTAAAGGCACTCTTTCTTTTGTAAGTGCTATACACAGAACCTACCAGGGGAGAGGCAATCCTGGATTTGGTCCTAAGTAGCGCCCAAGACTTGGTGACAGATGTAAAAGTGACTGCACCTCTTGGGAACAGTGACCATAATGTTATTGGTTTCAACATTTGTAAAAATAGGGAGTTGCCCAAAAAGACCGACACAACCACTTTTATCTTTAAAAGGGATAACTTATTTGAAATGAATGGACATGTGAGGAGGAAACTGAAAGAAAAAGTCAAAAGGGTCAAAACCATTGGGGAAGCTTGGAGACTATTTAAAACTACAATCCTAGAAGCTCAGAAAAAAAAATATGGCACAGGTTAGGAAAGGCACAAATACTGCATAGTGTTAGGAATAACACTGATATTTTGCTTTATGGATTTATATTTGCTGCCAAACATTACATGGACTGTGCACCCACACACCCATAGGCTCAAGGAAAGCTGCACAAGTCACCTGTTGTGAGATACACATAGAAGGTGACTGATCTAAGCCTTACATGTTAATGAGGTTTCAAATACACAGCTACCAGCCTGAGGGAGAAAAGCACACATCGCCATTATTGTCAGCAGAAACAACAACTTAAGGGAAAGCAACCTCCACTGATGAACTGTTGAATGTCACATATTCCACATCTCTGCTTTACATCTGAATGAGCATTTCCTGCCAGATGCCTCTTTGATTACCTGGGAAAGGCCAAGCTTCATCTGCACATCAAGGAGGTTCCTTGACTGCCAACTTTCACACTTGCCCAGATGCCATTCCTTGAGTTAGATCTAGTGTTACAACCCTTTAGGTTGCCACCACTCACTGCATGCAACCAATGAGGTTAGTTTTGGGACGGACTAACAGGTAGGTGGGAGGAAAGCGATGGCGAACCTAAACAGCATGATAAAAAGTAGAGACATCACCCTGCCAACAAAAGTCCGCATGGTCAAAGCAATGGTATTCCCAGTAGTCATGTATGGCTGTGAGAGTTGGACTGGAGAAGACTCTTGAGAGTCCCTTGGACTGCAAGAAGATCAAATCAGTCAATCCTAAAAGAAATCAATCCTGACTGTTCCCTGGAAGGCCAGATAATGAAACTGAAGCTCAAATACTTTGGCCACCAAATGAGAAGGGAGCACTCACTGGAGAAAACCCTGATGCTGGGAAAGATTGAAGGTCAAAGAAGACGGGGACGGCAAAGGATGAGATGGTTAGACAGTGTCATAGATGCAACGAACATGAAATTGAGCCAACTTCAGAGGACGGCGGAAGACAGGAGGGCCTGGCGGGAGCTGGTCCATGGGGTCGTGAAGAGTCGGACTCGACTGTGCGACTGAACAACAACAACAAAAACAGGTAGATTGAAAGAAAAAGGAGGATTCGCTTTACCCAATTGGCAGTTATATTACTATGCGGCCTCCATGGAATGGATAAAAGACTGGGCCAAACTAGAAAACAATAGATTATTAGCACTAGGAGGAGCCGATTTAATAATGGGCTGGCATGCATACCTTTGGTATGGCAAGGATAAAATTCATTCAAATTTTCATTCACACATAATTAGAAAGGCTCTGATTAAAGTTTGGAATGTTGTAAAGAAAAACAATTTTAAGAAATTACCACTATGGATCTCACCCTTAGAGGCATTTACGCTACCCACGCTAATAATTGGCAGAAAGAAAGAGATATATGGAAACCTATTAACAAAAGAGTTGGAATTAAAATCGGAAGAATTGTTAACAAGACAGAAAATTGAACTGTTATGGTGGGATAAGAGTATAATATCAACAAGATATAATTTAGATTAAAAAATAGGTTTTTACAGTAGCCAAACAGAGCTAGATAAGATCTGGCTCTCAACGAGTGATAAACTGATCCAAAAAATCTATAAAAAATTTCTGGAAGATTTTAGCTCGGAGGAGGAGAATAGAGAGCCTAAATTAAGATGGGAGAAGGAATTGGGTCACACAATAGATGAGAGTAGTTGGCTTAAGGTATGGAAATTGATTACATTATCAAGAGCAGTACCATTCAAAGAACACATATACAAAATGTATTATAGATGGCACTGGACGCCGAATAAAATCGCAAAATGCTTTCCAGGTGCCACTAACAGATGTTGGAGATGTAAAAAAAAACAGTAGGGACATTCATGCACATTTGTTGGAAATGTGACAAGGTTCAGGGTTTTTGGAAAAAACTGCAGGGAATACTAACTAAGACTTTAAAAGTTAAACTACCCCTATTACCAGAGATATTTCTTTTGAACATGATCCCAGAGGCAATAAAAAAAATAAACAGATAATTATTTATATATTAACTGCGGCAAGAATTTTGATTGCAAAAAGGTGGAAATCAAACACTTTACCCTCAATAAAAGAATTAAAATACAAGATTCTGGAAGTAGCTGAAATGGATAGAGTAAATATGGAATTAAAATATAGACCGGAAGAAAAATATTGGGAAAAATGGGGAGTAATATATAACTGGCTGTAGATAAAGAAGATAGAAACCAATGGGAGTTTAGGCTAGCAGTATTAGGGAAAAATTTTAAGATAAAAGCGTAAGAGCACGGTTTAACATAAAATTTAAACCAGATGTTTTGAGATATAGGTAGTGTTTGATATTATTATGTTTTTGGAGATTGTTAATGAGAAGTATACCTTGTTTGATACTATGATGTTGTTGGAGATTGTTAAGCGGTGCAAAAAATATTGTACAGAAAATCCAATAAATACATTTATTTAAAAAAAACAGGTAGGTGGGTCCACAGGCTGGCACAGATGCCACCCACCCAAAGATTCACCTATAAAAGGTGAAGACCAGCTGCCTGGTATCTGCTAGCCGTCTCCCACCACCACCCCCTGTCTGTTTTTGAATTTTTCTTTTGTCCAGCTTTCTATCCCAAAACCCTTGAATCCACTTGATCTCTTAATCTGCAGTTAGGAGATCCACACATGCTGGCTGGTTTCTTGCTGTGTGTTAATTCCTCTAGTATTCTAATATTCTGACCCCTCATTCTTCATTGTGACGGACAAGCTTCAGGACAGATAAGTATTGCTCTCTATCATCCCACCTGTGAATGCAAAATTGATTCTTTGTAACCTTGTATTCCTGAGGAACTTGATTGAATGTGTGTGTGCTTCAGTATTGTGTGTATGTGATTTATATATTCTTAAGTAAAAGACAGATTATTTTGGAACCACCAGCCTCAACTCTTTTACTGGTAAACCCTTGGGGTGGACTGGACCTTGGTATAGCTGGCAAGCACCCAGATTAAAATTTGCCGACTGCTGTAGATAAAGCAGTTCGGCTAACAATGGTTAACAAACAAAGTAATGGAAGCTGTAAAAGGCAAGAAGGATTCCATTAAGCGGTGGAAAGCTAGTCTCAGTGAGGTTGATAAAAGGAAACACAGGCTGTGACAAGACCTGTTGAAAGACCTGAGTCAGATTGAGGTGACAAGAGAGGAGGTCCTATGACTGATAGACAGCTTAAAAACTGATAAATCACCGGGCCCGGATGGCATACATCCAAGAGTTCTGAAAGAACTCAAATGTCAACTTATGGATCTCCTGACAAAAATATGTTATCTTTCATTAAAATCTGCCTCCATTCTTGAGGAATGGAAGGTAGCTAATGTCACTCCCATCTTTAAAAAGGGTTTCAGAGGAGATTCGGGAAATTACAGGCCAGTCAGTCTGACGTCTGTACCGGGAAGCTGGTGGAAACTGTTATCAAGGAAAGAATTAGTAGACACATTGATGAACAAAATCTATTGAGGCAGACTCAGCATGGATTCTGTAAGGGAAGATCTTGTCTCACTAACCTGTTAGTGTTCTCTGAGGGAGTGAACAAACATGTGGACAAGGGGGACCTAATAGATGTTGTTTACCTTGACTTCCTGAAAGCTTTTGATAAAGTTCCTCATCGAAGGCTCCTAAGTAAGCTCAATAGTTGCGGGATAAAAGGGCAAGTCCTTTTGTGGATCAAAAACTGGCTAATTAGTAGGAAACAGAGAGTGAGTATAAATGGGCAATTTCTCAGTGGAGGGTGGTAAGCCCTGGGGTACCACAGGGATCATTACTGTGTCCAATGCTTTATAACTTGTTTATTAATGATTTGGAGTTGGGAGTGAGCAATGAAGGGGCTACATTTGCAGATGACATGAAATTGTTCAGGGTGGTGAGAACCAGGGAGGATTGTGAGGCACTACAAAGGGATCTGTCAAGGATGGGCAAGTGGGCATCAATGTGGCAAATGGGGTTCAATGTGGCCAAGTGCAAAGTGATGCACATTGGAGCCAAAAATCCTAACTATAAATACACGTTGATGGGGTCCGAACTGGTGGAGACTGACCAAGAGAGAGATCTTGGAGTCATAGTAACCCACTGAAAATGTCGAGACAGTGTGCGACTGCAATAAAAAAGGCCAATGCTATGCTGGGGATTATTAGGAAGGGAATTGAAAATAAATCAACTACTATTGTTGTTGTTCAGTCGCACAGTCGAGTCCGACTCTTCGCGACCCCATGGACAATCTCCCGCCAGGCTCTCCTGTCTTCCGCCGTCCTCCGAAGTTGGCTCAATTTCATGTTCGTTGCATCGCTGACACTGTCTAACCATCTCATCCTTTGCCGTCCCCGTCTTCTTTGACCTTCAATCTTTCCCAACATCAGGGTCTTTTCCAGGGAGTGCTTTGCTTTGACCATGCGGACTTTTGTTGGCAGGGTGATGTCTCTACTTTTTATCATGCTGTTTAGGTTCGCCATCGCTTTCCTCCCAAGGAGCAGGCGTCTTTTAATTTCATGGCTGCAGTCACAGTCTGCGGTGATCTGGGATCCCAGGAACGTGAAGTCTGTCACTACTTCCACGACTTCCCCTTCTATTTGCCAAGGAGTGATGGGGCCGGATGCCATGATCTTAGTTTTTTTGATGTTGAGCTTCAAGCCCACTTTTGCGCTCTCCTCTTTTACCCTGAGCAAGAGGCTCTTGAGGTCCTCTTCACTTTCATTAGAGTGGTATCATCTGCATATCTGAGGTTGTTGATCTTTTCCCCAGCAATCTTAATTCCCGCTTGTGATTCATCCAGGCCAGCATTTCGCATGATGTACTCTGCATATATATTAAATAAGCAAGGCGACAATATACATCCTTGTCGTACTCCTTTTCCTATGCTGAACCAATCAGTTGTTCCATATCCGGTTCTAACTGTCGCTTCTTGGCCCTTATACAGGTTTCTCAAGAGACATGTGAGGTGGTCTGGTACTCCCATCTCTTTAAGGACCTGCCATAGTTTGTTGTGACTACTATAGATATGGTCTATTTGCCTCGCTTTTTGCATTCCTTATATACCTGGGCACAGAACCTAGCCACCTATCTTGATGTAAGAAGATTCCTATCCGACAACAGGTATTCTAATTTAATTTTGTTTGATCTTCCTGGGAACCTTTTCAGCAGCAGGCGATGATTTCCTTTCAGCTTACCATATGGAAAGAGCAATTGAAAAAATTGCTCCAGAGAGTCTATTTCAGTCCAGGAACAAGTGCAGAGCCTGAGCGTATAAGGGATCCCTTTGTACTGTCCCTCTATTACTGTGGACAGCAAGGCCATGCTTTGAATCAGCCAATATCATAATGCCCCTATATAAATCAATGGTGCGATCTCATTTGGAATACGTTGTGCAGTTCTGGCCACTACACCTTAAAAAGTATATTATAGCATTGGAAAAGGGCAACTAGAATGATCAAAGGATTGGAACACTTTCCCTATAAAGAAAGGTTAAAGTGCTTGGGGCTATTTAACTTGGAGAAATGATGACTGAGACATGATCGAGGTTTAGAAGATTATGCATGGGATACAGCAGGTAAAGAAAGAAGTAATTTTCTCCCTTCCTCACAATACAAGAACTCATGGGCACTCAATGAAATTGCTGAGCAGTTGGGTTAGAACAGATAAAAGGAAGTACTTCTTCACCCAAGGAGTCATGAACAGGTGGAATTCACTGCCACAGGAGGTGGTGGTGGTTACAAGCATGGACGGCTTCAAGAGGGAATTAGATAAACATATGGAGCAGAGGTCCACCAGTGGCTATTAGCCACAAGGTATAGATAGGAACTCTGTCTGGGGCAAGTGATGTTCTGTATTTTTGGTGCTTGGGGGGGGCAACAGTAGGAGGGCTTCTAGTGTCCTGGCCCCACCTATGGAACTCCTGATGACACTTGGTATTTTTGGCCACTATGTGACAGAGTATTGGACTGGATAGGTCATTGGCCTGATCTAACATTGGCTTCTCTTATGTTCTTATGTAAGTCCTGATGTGGGAAAGATGCTTTTTTTTTTTTGCTTTTATCTTGCCCAAAAGGCACCAATTGTCATTACTTGTGAGGAAAATATACTGGAGACTTGTGATTTTGTAGTAATAAAAATACTTATGATTTTTGGATATTCATAGTGCATCGCTTATGTGTAGATATTTCAATAAATGTGCATGCCAGTATTAAGATTTTCCCTGCCATTCAGACGGCAGGATGGGGTTAAGGCTGAGAGAAACATGTTTTGCCAAAGACTGAACACAAACAAGAGACCATATGCTGGCCTACCTTGTAGGGCACTGGCAGAGAAGCCTTCTTTTGAGAGAAGGTGGTCCCAACTCCCAACTATGTTGAAGGAAACTGCAGTAAGTCCACTTCTGAGGAATCTCTGCCTGAACCCACTTATCTTCTGATGGCAAATATTGCCATTTTAGACAAGGTGCTCAAATAGGTGCCAGCCATACAGCTTCAGAGCCTTCTGGTAAAAATGATGATGTCAACCCATTTCAATCCAGTGTTTTGCCCAGTTTTGGGACCAAAACTGCTCTAGATACCATAATGGGTTATTTGTATCGAGGGAGAAAGGAAAAGTGGTACCTTGTTGCTTCTCTTGGAACTCCCAGTGGCTGTTGATAACACCAACGACATTATTGTTATCATTCATCCATCAGGTTTAAGAATTGGAAGCAACTCATCAGGCAGATTCCTGAATGTGGTGCTGTGGGATCATTTCACATGATGGCATTTAGGCTGCGGGATGCCTTGGAGATCAATTTGGCCCATCTCCTATCTACAAGAAACTCCTAGGTAAGATTCAGAATGAACTATAAGGAATCTGCAGGTGACACTTTAGACACTTTAGACAGATAATACCATAAGGTTAAGCCTAGACCCAACTTGTTTTTTAAAAAATGACATGTAATTTGGTCTTTGACAAATTATAACTTTGTTTGGGATTGCAAAGTTCAGAGTTTATGGAGTTGCAGGGAAAAAAAATCTGCTTTCGGTCCCAAACTGGCAACCACATTAAATAAAGAACCTTCCAGAGTATGCCTCAGTCCAATCATTGGGTTCCATAGAGTATGGAATGGAATCTATAAGCATAACAAGTGACTATGGGAGGGAAGGGTGAGATGGAGGAAGAAAAGCGATGAGGGGAAGAATTAATGTTTAATAGTATATTGGTGTGTGAAATTGTTGACTTATGAGAGGAGACTTCTGAAGGACCCAGTTATAATCATCCTAATAGCTTCATCCTGGGCTGTTGTCTCCATCTTCATCTTGTATTCCATCTCAAAACTGCAGTGTGCACGGCTATAACATTTCCCCAAATGTCAGGACCTTTCATTTAGATTGCACAGGAAAGCTTTTACCATATTTACCTTTGATCTCTCTTTAAGGTAAAATTGCAGACTTTCACAGTTTTATCTGAGGTATACAATGCTTTGCAGGTGCTTTTGTTTAACAAATAATATTTGGAAAATGCCAGGTTTAAGGGGTTTTTTTTAATTGAATTTTGCTTCCTATCCAGATGGAACTTGGCACACACTGCAAGTATAAAAAAAAACTAATAAGGAAGAAACATATTTCCATGCATATCCAAAGCATGCAGAAATGAAGGGTATGAATAAATTTATATTAGGCTGTATAGCTGCTTTATGAAATGAGTAGAATTTACACTCACACCTTTTTGTTAGCCAAACCAACAAGCAAACAAACAACCCACCACTGCTGTGTACAATGTTTTTGGGATAATTTTTTTTTAAAAATTGTTCAAGTAAGAGAAGAATTTTAAGAAAGGATTCACTTTAGTAATTTTGCTGTTTAAATGTTGATTATTCTCCAAGTTTAATGGAAAATAATCTCACAGCTTCATTCTTTGAAGCAGCTCACAGGATTGGGTATAGAAGTCAGTTTGGGAAGACAATTCATCTCTTCATATTAGTTATTGAGCTCAGCCTCAGCCCCACCATTGACAGGTCAGCACACCTTCTGCTCTTTATTTTATTATTTATTTATTTATGTATTCATTCAATTTATACCCCGCCCTCTTCCTGTAGATGCCCCACAGGCTGCTGCCCTCTTACCAGTGCTGATTCACCAGGGGGTGCTTGTGAAACTGGGTCTTTGAAGATTGCCTGGCTACAGAAAAGCTGGCAAGTGATGTTTCTGGGCCCATGGATGGAACACATTTCCAGCGCGAGAACAATGCCCCTTCTTCCAGCCAAAAATCATTTATTATTACCCTCAACATTTCATTCGGTATGCGTCTTTAGGGAGGAAAAGAAGCAAAGGGAAACATATATCTTTTCTTTTTACTGCATGCCCATGACTGTGCTGTCACATAATGTAATAATTATCCCAGCTTGTGGTCTGAAAGGAAGGGATGTGTGGAAGAAATGCCAGTTCCATGCTCCAAACTAAATGGTTGTGAATTTCTAGTGTTGCCCCCCCCCCAAATAAAATGGGCAATTAATTCATAAGGAAAGTTAATTGTTAATTGTTGATTCCCTCCTTGCTTTCTCTCCCCCTCTGTTTATGTTAAACACAGAGAAGCATGAGGCACAGGGATTGTGGCTGTTCTGTCTGACTCATAAAACAGACTCTTGTCATCTTTATTGCCATTCTGCCTGCCTCTTCCCTTCTGCCTCTCTAGGACTTTTGAGGTCAGAGGTGTTTCCTAGTTCACTCCTTTTGCCCTGAATGAAAACTATTAGAGCCAGAGCCTGCACTGGTGTAAATCAGGATGGACACATTGATTTATCCCACTTGGGGCTTAGTTTTTGCTTTCTCACACCCTTTAAGACGCCAAAGAATAGGAGTAAAGAAGAAGGCCCTAAAAGCCCTTTGGGAAGAAAAAAAGGGCTATTCTAGGAAAAAGTGTTGGCATTGTTGCTGGTTATGGCTAATAGTGCTGACAAGAGTCCTGGAACCTTACTTACACTTACACTTCCTACATGTACCTCTCAAATTTCCACAGAATGAACCTGCAGATGAAAGCAAGAAAAATAAATCCTGTTATCCCTCAAATATGATTGCTGTTAGAAGTGAAACTCCACAAGCAGCTATGTGAGGGAAGCATAGCTGACTACTAGCCATCTTGAGGCACATCCTCCGAAATGGATCTCTGGTAGCAAGCCTGAAAAGGAAGGGTTGCATGGGATAAAATAACAATATCCTTACTAACTAGTTCTAAGCTCTTTTGGTTACTGTTCCTCTTCGATCTGAGAGTAGAACAAAGGAAAGGGGAGTTCCCCCCAAGGTTCCACCCCCTGTGTACATACCAAAATGCATGTAGTATTTTCCAAAATATTTTAAAGAGTTTTATTCGTTTATATATAGAAAGGGGGAAAGGGAAAAGAAGGGGGGAAAGAATATATATATATAAACCAATTTGACATTCGGCATGCAAATCTTCTCATAAAACCGTCACAACTATTATGACCATCTTTCTTATTGTTCTTCATTTAGTCTTAGCTTCTCAGTATTTATGCTTTAACCATTCATAGGACACCCTCCATCTTGATGCTAAGTTCCATTATATGAGCTGTATAAATTTGCTGTGTATTTTTGTATTATTTTTGTAATATTTACAACATTTCAATACAATATTAATTGAGGGAGGAAAAAAAATACAACCACAATGAAAGCCATTTAAG
>NW_015163610.1:663578-672338 GCF_001447785.1 Gekko japonicus
CTGTTAGGGCAGAGCTGCCGGTTCGCCCCCCCCCAATAGCTAGCAATCCAAAACAGTCCAGTGGCACCTTTAATACCAAGTTTTATTCAGGTACAAGCTCTCCTTCCTCTGCGAGGACAGATCTGCACGTGTCCCCCCCCGAATAGCTAGCAATCCAAAACAGTCCAGTGGCACCTTTAATACCAAGTTTTATTCAGGTACAAGCTCTCCTTCCTCTGCGAGGACAGATCTGCACGTGTCCCCCCCCCAATAGCTAGCAATCCAAAACAGTCCAGTGGAGCCTGAGCGGTGGGTGTTGCCTTCTGACACACTTCCGGTAATGCAAGGGGGTGTGGCATATGCAAATATGTTATGTTAATGAGTTATGCTAATGAGCTCCTGCACCTCTTGTTCTACGAAATGACCCCTTTCCATGTCGTTGTGAATAAGATTCTGGCGGCTGTTATAACATGTAAAATGAAGTATCTGTGGTTCTTATCTAAATCATCTGGTAGACAGTTTAACAGGAATTTTTCTGGTTTTAAAACTATTGTAATATTCAATACTGATTGTAAGAGAGTATGTACTCTAATCCAGAATTTATGAACCTTTTTACATGTCCACCACATATGATAGTATGATCCAACATGATTATTACATTTCCAGCATCTGTTACTCAAGTTTTCATGCATTTTAGCTAACCTATCTGGGGTTAGGTGCCATCTATAGAACATTTTATACAATTTTTAATTAAATAAAACAGATTTAGTCAACTTGATATTCAGATTTCATATTTTACTCCATTGTGACAAATCTATGTTATAACTTACATTTTGGATCTTAGTATTTTCCAAAATATTGACCAGCCAATAGTGATCTTAAGGTCACCTCTCTCTCTGGTGGGAAAAACCCTCTCTGGCAGGAAAAATGTGCGTAACACCTAATTTGGTCCTAAGCTAATGAGGAGGAGGAGGAGGAGATTGGATTTATACCCCTCCCTTCACTACCCGAAGGAGTCTCAGAGTTGCTTACAACCTCCTTTCCCTTCCCCTCCCCACAACAGACACCCTGTGAGCAGCCCCGTAGCCTTCCTCTGAGGTGAGCCAGAATCCCAATGTTAATAGACACCAAGGCTCCTCAGAGGTCTAGCAAAGCTGCCGTGTTGTTTTTTTTTTTAAAGGAGAGCGGGGATCAAGCTTCCTCCCTCACTCCTTCCCTGAGCCGATGATTTGAAACCTGGCAGAAAATCCAACAGGAGGAGCAAACTGCTGCAATCTGACCAATGTGTGTGTGACTCGGTCAACCACCGGTTGCTGCTGGGTCCTAAAGAGACTCAGCTCATCGCAGATGAGCTCAAACAGGGAGATGCCAGCTCATATTCGTGAGGTGATCGATCAGAGGGTGGAGGGGCTGGAGGGAGGGAGGGGGAGCTGAGGATCAGGGGAGGGCCCCGCAAAAACAGCGGGGGGCGGGCCCCATGGGCCCCACATTAACTATGGGCCTGTCTGTAAGGTAGATGGGGCTGAGACAGCTCTTTTGAGAACTGCTCATGAGAGAACAGCTCTGAAAGA
The DNA here is from genome assembly GCF_001447785.1 of Gekko japonicus. Taxonomy (NCBI): domain Eukaryota; kingdom Metazoa; phylum Chordata; class Lepidosauria; order Squamata; family Gekkonidae; genus Gekko; species Gekko japonicus. The sequence continues at coordinate 665,129 of NW_015163610.1, forward strand.
ACTTGAACCCTAAGTCACATAATCAGCTGCATGTGAAAGATTGGAGAATCAAACCTGGTTCTCCCAGATTAGAGTCCACGCTCCTAACCACAACATCAAACTGGCTCAAACTAGCATACATAAACAACAGTTTAACTCCTTCATGACAGAAGGGTTGACACTTGCATATCCCAACAAGACCCCATTAGCCCATACTTGAAGTTTGGATTTTTTGTCCCAATGTGCATCACCAACATTGAACATTTGCCACATTGTTGCCCACTCACCGAATTTGTGGAGCTCTTCACAGTCAGCCTCGGAAAACCTGAATACTATCCTGAATAATTTTGTGTAATCTGCTAATGTGGCCAGTACACTACTCACCCCCAGTTCCAGATCATTGATGAATAAATGAAATAGTACTGTCCCCAGTACCAATCCTTGTGGGACCCCACTGCCTACTTCCCACTATTGTGAGAACGATACGTTGATTCCTACTCTTTGCTTCCTGTCATTTAACTAATTTTTAATCCATTTAATTTTAATTAGTAAGAGAACCCATCCTCTTAACCAATGACTGCTAAGTTTATTCAGGAGTCTTTGGTGAGGTACCTTGCTCAGAAGAGTAAGGTGATCTCATTGCTAGAACTTTCTTAGCATGAATGGAAAACAGGCAGTGGATTCTCATACCTTGTAATCCAGGAGTGATTCTCCGACCTTGCAATCCAGAGAAAAGAGCAGACTGGGATAGCCTCCTATAAGGGACCAACCTCTTGAGGCAGGCACAAGAGAGTGCGGAGGAGCCAGCAGTTGCTGTGTTAGTGGCAAAAGCCTTCAAATGGAGATTAAGCTGACCAATGATGAGGTGATACTTATTAGGGATGGGCACAAACCAGCTTATGAATGTTAGTTTGTGATGAATTTTGGCTGGTTTGTGGTTCGCAAATCAAAGTTCACAAACTGAAGACCTGCCATGAACATCCAGGAATTTTAAGGCAGTTCATGGAGGTTCGTGAAGAGAAATGGCTCTAAGCCATTTAAACTCCTGCTTTCTGCTCTCCACTGCTCAGATGTTTTCCATTTTCTGAGCCATTTAAGCCTCTGCTTTCTGCTCCCCACAAAAAAGCAGAGTGCTGGGGAGCAGAAAGCAGGGGTTTAAATGGCTTGGAGCCTTTTGTTATTACCTTTTGTTATTACCACTTTTGTACAGAGTACAATGAGGCTGTTCTCCTATATTCTCAATAATCAAAAGTCTGAGAGGTACTACTGTGGGGCAGAGTGACACAGCAATGGCCCTTACTCAAGCCTTTTCTTATGACTTTATGCTGACCGTAAGTGTGCCTTATTTAAGCAGTGTTCCCCCAGATACCTTAAACCACCAGGGCCCCTGTTTTAAATCTAACATGTATGAGAGATACAGCAAACTACTCAAATGTTATTCATAAAAGGAACTTAAAATGATATGTGTCACTACATTTAACACATTTCAGTGTAATGATTTTTTAAAAAGACATTATTTTTCAATAATAATGGCAATGTGCCATGTTTTGGGGAAGTAAAGTAGTACTAGGTGGGTGGTATATACCAGAACTGTCAGGCACTGAGGAAAAAAAAGCATTTACAAGGGAATCATGGGCCAGAAGCAGAGCTCCAGTTCTTCTCCTGTGAATTCGCTTTCTCCTATGGGGTTCAGCCTCCAACACTCCAGTGCTCATAAAACTTAGCACTGCACCACTGGAGAAAGACTTGCTTATTGAGGTGACATTGGCCAGACAATCGCACATCTCCCATTAGATTTACTGTCTGCCCATTGGTTTATAACACTTCCTTTCTCAGCTCTAATGGGCTACACAGGAATTTAATAGTCTCACTTCCCATTAAAGCCAATTGCAGTCGCATGAGAATCCCCACACCAGTTTGGAAAGTTTGGCAGCTTTGTGAAAGATTATGAGAGCTGGAAAGAAACCTTCCATCTTCTGGAGCAAGAATAGCTTTCTTTTTCAACCTTTCTTGAAGAACACAAGCCTCAAGAGAGTCTTGTTTATAAAACTGTTTTAAAGGATTCCCTCACCTTGTGTCATGCTGCAACAGGGCACTTTGCTAGGCTAAAGAAAACAGGAATTGTGCTGTTTTTAAAATGGGTCTTTCTGTTTGATTAAAAACAGGCTTGTGCATTCACCTTCGTCTCCCCCCTATCTGTGGGCTCTTTTTTTAGCCTAGTACAACAACACTGAATTGCTGAAGTATGAGTGCTCCTCCATTCAGGTTGGTTGCTTGCATGTTGATAGGCATTCAGATGCCTAACAATAGTAAGAATAATAGCATTTATTTAGCACATTTCAAGTGCTATATAGTGCTTCATGTGCATTGCCTTAGTTACAGTTCCTTTCTTATCTTTACCCCATGAGTGATTAAATTGTGGAATTCACTGCCAGTGGAGGTACTAATGTCCCTCAGTACAGAAGGCCTTATTTGTTTATTCACATTATTTAGAGTTCCCCTTTCTCACAGGGATTCAGGGCAGATTACACATAATGAGTCAATACAATCAACAAAATGGGATATTCAATAAACCAGGGCTTTTTTGAAGAAAAAGCCCAGCAGAAACTCATTAGCATAATAGGCCACACCCAACAGCAGAAACCTATTAGCATATTAGGCCACACAACTGACAGCACAGCTCATTAGCATATTAGGTCACACCCCACATCTTCCCTTGGCTTGTCCAGGTGCCCCGCACCTGTGGGGAGCCTGGGCAAGTCCCCCCTTGAAGGGAAGGGAAGGCAGTTTAAACTGTCTTCCCTTGGCTTGCCTGGGCGCCCCATGGCTGCAGGGAGCCCTGGCAAGCCGGCCCTTGGACAGCCCGGGGAAGGCACAGGGAGGCATTTAAATGCCTCCCCAAACCTTCAGGGGGCCCCTGGCCCACCCGCCTTGGAGTCACCGGGAAGGTCACTCTCCAGGCCTTCTCTCTGTAGCCACGCACGCAGAGGTTTTGCCTGTAGTGGGTGTGACCAACTCTGAAGCCAGCCGGAACTCCGTTCCGGTGCGTTCCTGCCCCAAAATAGCCCTGCAATAAACAATGAATTAGGATTGTAGAAGTCTGGAACCAATCAGAAAGAACTGAAGCATACCATAAGTATTAACATGACCCATTAAGCAGTGGAAAAATTACAGAATAGGATCCTACTTACAGTAAACTATATACAGCAATATAGACCACAGTCCCCAATCATTTATCCAAGTAAGTTTAAAAACCATTTTGTACAGTGCAGCCCTATTAAGGTAAAGGTAAAAGTTCCCTTGCTCGAAAGCCAGTCAAATCCGACTCTAGAGTTGCGGTGCTCATCTCCGTTTCAAAGCCGAAGAGCCAGCGCTGTCCGAAGACATTTCCGTGGTCATGTGGTCGGCATGACTAAACACCAAGGTGAACGGAACGCTGTTACCTTCCCACCGAAGTGGTACCTATTTATCGACTTGCAATTTCTTGCTTTCGAACTGCTAGGTTGGCAGGAGATGGAACTAGAGATGGGAGCTCACTCCGTCATGCGGCAACTCGGGTCTTGAACTGCTGAACTACTGACCTTCCACAGCCTGCAGTTCAGCGTCTTAACCACTTGAGCCACCACAGCTCCTATTACCTGTGCAGAAAAGCCTTCCTGAATAATTTCATTTTGCATAGTTTGCGGAAGGTCAGGAGCGTGGGATCCTTCCTGACCTCGGACAGGCCATTCCGTAATGTGGGAGCCACAATGGAGAAAGCAGTTGTTGATTTAACTCATTTGCAGTTTGGAGGAGGAAGTGGAGGTTTTATACCCTGCTCTTCACCACCCGAAGGAGTGTCAGAGCGGCTTACAATCACCTTCCCTTCCGCCCCCCTTTCAGGTAGGTGGGGCTGAGAGAGTTCTGAGAGAAATGTGACTGGCCCAAGGTCACCCAGCTGGTTTCATATGGAGGAGTGGGGAATCAAACCCGGTTCTCCAGATTAGAGTCTGTCACTCTTAACCACTACACCAAGCTGGCTCTCTTTAAAAGAGGTTTGGGCAGATTCATGGGGGAGAGGTCCATCAATGGCTTACTAGCCATGGTGGGTAAAGGGTAAAAGGAATCTCCATGTGCAGAGAGAAGTGAACTCTGAATATCAATACTGCTAGGCAACATCAAGGAATGTTTGTTGGCCAATCCACAGCCACTTTGTGGAACAGGATGCTCGACCAGATGGATGACTACACTGATCCAGCAGGGATAACTCTGTATTAACTCTATATTAACAATAGGGAATTGAGGCTAAGACAACAGCTCGTGTACTGCACAACCTCTCATAAAAATTAATTGTGATTGATTCTAAGCAGAGTAACACTTTTCAAAGTTCACTGGCTTCCATGGACTTAGAAAGGTATCACTGTCTTTAGGATGACAGTGATGGCATTTGGAGTCACTGCCCATATATCAGAGTAACCCCTAACCCACCTAAGATCTGAGATCACTGTCACACATGCCTTGACACTGTCTAGATTATTATTTTTTTTATTTATATCCCGCCCGCCCTGCAAACAGGCTTAGGACGGTTTATGAGGTCACATAGAATATTATGACAGATAAGCAATATATACATTTCAAACAGTTAAATTTTAAATTTCAAAGTTCCATTAGCTTAGATTAGAGTCACTTGTGATGATGTCATTAATAGTATGTCAAAATGTTTCAAAATGTTCTGTTTTGCAGTTGTATTATCATCTTTGATTGTTACCCACCTTGAAAGGGCATGTATGGAGGGAAAGACAGGATAAAAAAAACACAAATAAATAAACAGTGAACTAGTCTGCTCCCATGCAGGTTGTTCTAGGACTTAATCATCCCTTCAAGGTGTAACCTCTGACCTGGAAACCTTTATCTCAAATGTGTGAATGAGCACTGAGTGAAGAAAGGATACGTGGGACGTGCTCGGATATACTCCATTCTATATTATTATTTCACCTGTTCAGACAGAAAGCTGGTTCCAAAACTAAGCCATGAATCAAATGCCAAGGTACACTTACCAGTGTAATGGCTTTACTGACATTGGAGAAGTGACCATGTGCCTGTATAACAAATTACTATCACAAAGTGGCATATAAGGGTAAGTTGTTTTGTCTTTAGGTGGGATTTTAGGCAATGTATGCCACTTGGACACCAATGTGGCATAGAGGTTTGAGTGCTGGACTATCATCTGGGATACCAGTTCAAATCCCTGCTTGCTGGATGACCTTGGGCAAGTCAGTCTCTCTCAGTCTAAGGTACCTTACAGGGCTACTGTGATGAGAAAATGAAGGGGGGGGGGGAGAATGCTGTTGTAAGCCACTTTGGGCTCCCTTGGGAAGAAAAGCGGGTAATAAAATAAAATAGATAAATCATGATCAAGGGCTATTTGAAACAACCCAGAATTGTCCCAGGCCATACAAACTAGCACAGTGTGGTTTATTGCATAACAAATGGATTATCTAACTCCGTTTTCAGCCTGCAGTGAGAAGACCGTGTTCATTTCTGTGCAGCAAATAGAGCTGGCCATACAATGAAAGAAGCGGAAAGACTTTTCAGTTCGCAGCTAGCTGGAAATCATACTGACCTCACCACCTGCCTGGGGTTGATTTTCAATTATTTCACTTGACCCTGATTCAGATTATGAAAAATAAAGTGTTGATGTACTCGGTGATTCAAAGAACTGGATAAAAAGCCAGGAACAAAAGCTATTGTTATATCTGGAACCTGAGCTGAAAAGATGTTAAACCTTTTCGGAAGTTCAATAAAGTTAGCATTTGTGGGAAAATCCTATTTTGAAAAGTGCACGGTCTTGCATTTCCTCATTCAGGCTGTGTCCAGAAGCCAGAACATTGCAATCTTGCACTATCAGCTCTTCTTGAGGAATTCCTGACCCACTGGAAACCTAAAAGTGCTTTAAATCTTATGATTAAACACTATGGTCTTGTATGATTCCCAGCCTCATTTTGAGGGGGGGGGGAATAAGGCCTGTTTCATCATCCAAACTCGACCCTCAGCATTTCTTTTACATAGCATTTCATCTTTCAGCTCCCAGGCAAGCTTCCTAGAGGCTCCTTTACTTTAGACTGAAAACTGTATTTTCCTGTCTAAACTGCAAATGTGTTTGAATTAACAGAAAGCAGTCTTACTTTTCTCTTACCTCTCATACCTGCTTCCTGTTTCTGCCTAAGCCTCATCTGTGCCATGCATGGCATCCTGCAACTTTGTCACAAAACAGCTCTAACAAACAACCAAATTAACAGTGCATGCAGAAAACCACATCTGGGCAGTATCTCTTGTCCTGTAGGGTAGCATACTTGTCCTGGCAAGAATAACTTTATCATACATCAGTAGGGTTGCCAGCTCTGGGCTGGGAAATACCTGGGGATTTTGGCTGTGGAGCATGGAGGGGGTGCAGTTTGGGGAGGGGAGGGACCTCAGCAGCACCATAGCTCGGGAATTTTTTGGGAGGGGGCCTCATGGGGCCTGCCAGCTAATTAAATCAAAGCACAGTGCAGATGTTAATTTGGGGCACTTTGGGGGCAGCCCAGGAGGGAGGGGCCCCAGAAGAAACACTAGGGGGCTGGGCCCCTTGAGCCCCATGTTAGCTACAGGCCAGAACCTCAGCAGGGTGTGATGCCATAGAGTCCACCCTCCAGAGCACCCATTTGCTCCAAGGGAACTGATCTTGGTCATCTGGAGATCAATTGAAAAAGCAGGAGAGCTCCAGGTGTCACCTGGAGATTGGCAGCTGTATACATCAATAGCATATGTGTGTGTGGGGGGGAATGTCTGTATCCACCTTATATTATCCTCAGCCTCTGGTTTTGATCCCGCAGTGCAAGGAAAGTCACTGACTTTCTTCCTGCTGGCTTCATAACCGAAGTCACTCAACGATGACTTAATTATGTTTGAACTGAGACATTATGTTTGGTAGCGGGGAATGTCTGTATCCACCTTATATTATCCTCAGCCTCTGGTTTTGATCCCGCAGTGCAAGGAAAGTCACTGACTTTCTTCCTGCTGGCTTCATAACCGAAGTCACTCAACGATGACTTAATTATGTTTGAACTGAGACATTATGTTTGGTAGCAGAGTGGTAGAAAGCAATTCATAAAGTAAGTTAGAGTTAGCATGTTAGTATGTAGAGTAAGATAGGGTTAATAGATAGGATAAATGTGAATAATAATAATAATAATAATGGAAAATAATAATA
>NW_015163610.1:672915-675824 GCF_001447785.1 Gekko japonicus
GGGTATTGAAAACAGATCAGCCAATATCATAATGCCCCTATATAACTCAATGGTGTGACTTCATTTGGAATACTGTGTGCAGTTCTGGTCACCATACCTTAAAAAGGATATTATAGCTTTGGGAAAAGTGCAGAAAAGGGCAACTCGAATGATAAAAGGGATGGAGCACTTTCCCTATGAGGAAAGGTTAAAGCGCTTAGGGCTCTTTAGCTTGAAGAAATGACGACTGAGGGGAGACATGATTGAGGTTTATAAGATTATGCATGAGATAGAGCAGGTAGAGAAAGAAGTACTTTTCTCCCTTTCTCACAATACAAGAACTCGTGAGCACTCAATGAAATGGCTGAGCGGTCGGGTTAGAACGGATAAAAGGAAGTACTTCTTCAGCCAAAGAGTGATTAACACATGGAATTCACTGCCACAGGAGGTGGCGGCGGCTACAAGCATGGACGGCTTCAAAAGGGAATTAGATAAGCATATGGAGCAGAGGTCCATCAGTGGCTATTAGCCACAAGGTATAGATAGGGGCTCTGGGGCAAGTGATGCTCTGTCTTCTTGGTGCTTTGGGGACAACAGTGGGAAGGCTTCTAATGTCCTGGCCCCACTGGTGAACCTCCTGATGGCACTGGTATTTCTGGCCACTGTGTGACCGAGTATTGGATGGGCCTTTTGCCTGATCCAACATTGGCGTCTCTTATGTTCTTATGGATATATGTACACTTAATAAAATATTATTAATAAAAAACAATGACTTAATTATAGCTCTTAATCGCATGACTGGTACCAGGGTTTGCATCATCAGATGCTGGGGTCCCAGTTCCCCTGAGGGCCTGACATTGACCCCCATCAATCCACCTCTACCACTGTCTGGGGAAGGCTGCTGCCACCTGCCTTCTCCTTTTAGGTAGTGGCAAGGATCGGGATGATTGAACTACCTCCTCCTCCCCTCCCAGGCCATGCATCTCCCATAGGAAATGGGAGCTCCTCCTTTCCTAGTGGGACAGGGCCAGAATTATACAGCTGCCATCTACCGCCTGATCAGTCCCCCCCCCCCCCCAACGCCAGCGCCCGATCCTCACCCAGGACAGTCATTGGTGCCTGATCCGTGCACCCAGCTCTCCACGTGCTCTTCCCATGACTTTTCCCCTTCTTCTCAAGGATCGGTGTTTTGCACCCTGCCACTTCTGGCTACAGCACCACCAGCCACCTCCTCTCACTCCCCTGCTCTTAGCCTCTCTGGACCGAGCAGGCAGCCATGTGTTGTTGGTAGCAGCAGCGACATGGGAGTAGTAGCTGATAGCAATCAACACTTGCCCTGGGCTGGTCGGGCAGGCACAGTTGCCTAATGGAGGTTGAGTGGGGGTGAGGGAGGCATAGACTTTTTTCTAACACACCTCTACAGCTGGCTCCCTGAGCCTGCCTTGGTGGGGAGGGCGGGGTACAAATCGAAGGAATAAATAAATAAATGTCCCAGCTGGGACACTTACATTTGCAAAGTGCTTAAAATCTATTGTTTGGTAATACAGTGGCCTAGGGCCTGGAGGTCTCTTGGTATTACAGCAGAACTTCAGACTGCAGAGATCAGTTTCCCTGGAGGCAATGGCTACTTGGGAGGGTGGACTCTATGGAATTATACCCTGCTGAGATCCCTCTCCTTGCCAAACTCCACTCTCCCCAGGCTCCATCTCCAAATCTCCAAGAACTTTCCAGCATCATATTGGCAACCCTATAACAGCCAGATAAGAGAATTTGCTATTATCACCATTTTTTAACTTAGGTGGAAGGCATAGGTGTAAACTATGGGGGGGGTGGGCCCTCGGGGGCTGGCACCACCCTGAAATGTTCCTATGAGTACTGGGCCTCCCCCAGGGGCAACCAGTACGAGCCACAGCCTTGCCCCCACCCCCACCCCATTTTGAAAGTGGAGGTCCTTTTCCCTCCACTTTCTGAGACTTCAGGTGGGTTGGGTCTGTCACGCAGGGAACTTGTGCTGCCTTAGCCCAGTACAGGTAAAATGCCCGCAAATCGCAAGACAGAAAGCAAGACAGACCACACTTTCTAGTGCTAACTATATACAGTTTATTTACAATATTTATATTAATCTGGTAGTCACTGACAGAGTGTTTAACCAGACAAGTCATTCAGGAGAAGGGAACAGTTATACAGCATATGTACAAGTATATACATCCAACAGCCAATCAGCAGTCTCTGCTGAGTCATTCTTGCCAAGCAGTATAGCTCTTGCCAGAACCGGTCTGAGCTAGTTACAGTGGCTGTCATTACTGTCAGTCTAGATCACTAAGATCACCAAGCCTGATGTCTTACTGGCATTACATGCCAACACTCCCCCTAAGACTCAGGTGCAGGTGGTGAAACCCAACCTGTTTCTTAGAGCAGAGAATTTGTTTACATCTAGACACTCTGTAAACATGTCTGCTACATTTACTTCCCTTTCCACCTCTCCCTTCCCTCCCTCTCCCTCTCCCTTCCCTCCCTCGTTCTTTCTTTCTTTCTTTCTTTCTTTCTTTCTTTCTTTCTTTCTTTCTTTCTTTCTTTCTTTCTTTCTTTCTTTCTCTCTCTCCTTCCTTCCCTCTTACCTCCTCCTTCCTTCCCTCTTACCTCCCTCCTTCCCCATCTATTTGCTTTTTTCATCTCTCTCCTCCCCCCCTTTCCATCTTTCCCCTCCCTCCCTCCCTTCCTTCCTTTTTTCTTTCTTTCTCTTTCCTTCCTTCCTTCCTTCCTTTCTTGTCTCCCCATCTATTTGCTTTCTTTTCCTCCCTCCCTCCTCTTTCTCTTTCTTTTCCTCCCTCTGTCCTCCCCATCTATTCTCCTTCCTTCCTTCCTTCCTTCCTTCCTTCCTTCCTTCCTTCCTTCCTTCCTTCCTTCCTTCCTTCCTTCCTCCCTCCCTC
>NW_015163610.1:676075-706992 GCF_001447785.1 Gekko japonicus
GTAGGGTACAATGCCATAGAGTCCACCCTCCAGAACATCCATTTTCTTCAGGGACACTAATCTTTGTAGTCTGAAAATGAGCTGTAATTCAGGGGATTCCCAGGTCCCACCTGGAGGCTGGCACCCCTAGCTCCAGTGCTGAAACTGGAAGCTCTGGTTCTGCTGTGTGAGTTGGTGGATGCAGACCACATGGCATTGGCTTGCATCTGCTGAATCACCCTGCCTCATGTAGGATGCACAACAGCCAGGTGCAGGAGGATGTGTGTGTCATTCTACCAAAAATGAGAGTGTTTGGGTCTCTCTGTGAGTTTGAGGACAAGAACTGGCACTGAAGTGAGATTGGAAAAGAGTATGTGGCTTTCTGAAAACCCTTGGAGAGGGAATAAGTGTGTTGTTGGAAGGGGCAGAGCAATATAGATTCTCTTTTCCAACAGTTGGGAGAGGGGAAGAAATGTAACAGTACAGTTTGCATTCCTTATTAGTGAAAGGGAGCAAAAGTCCAGCAGCACCTTAAAGACTAACAAAGTTTCTGTCAGGGTAGGAGCTTTCTTCAGATACATACAGCTAGAATGGGAGTCCATCTGTCCTTATATCTTGGAGAGTGAAGTGATTTCAGATGCCAAATGACAATAGCAGGCATTGTTAATGAGAGGAACAACCTAGGTCTCAGTTCAGTCCAGGAGTTTGCATTGTCTTGAGCTTCATGATCAGTTGCAATTCAGCAGTCTCTCTTTCTAATCTCCCTTTGAAACTCCTTTGTAAGAGAAATGCTACTCTTAGGTCAGCAACTGAATGTCCTGGAAGGTTAAAATGTAGGGCTGCCAAGTCCCCCCGGGGGGCGGATTTCCCCCCACTTTGGAGGCCTGATTTCTGCCCCCATGGAATCGGGCCCCGGGGGAAGACCCACCCCTGCATGCACATCACAGGAAAGTGACGCCATGACGCCGGGCACGCTGGGGGCGGGGCCACAGCCATTTGAGGGGGAAACGTGAATGCGGCGCGCGCGCGCTCCGGGAGCCACCCCAGAGTCCCCCACCGGCGAGGTAAGTCCGATTTGGCAACCCTATTAAAATGTCCCCCCACTGGTTTTTGAATGTTGTGGTTTGTAATAGCAGTAGAAAAAGTAAGAGTCCAGTAGCACCTTTAAAGAATAACAAAATTGTGGTAGGGTATGTGCTTTTATGAGTCACTGTTCACTTTTTCAGACTTATTTCCATTTATTCTTTGCATCCTCCTGGACTGCATCCTCTTGTACCAAATTGAGACCTAGGTTTCCTGTTTGATTACCAGTGCTGATATCTCTACTCTTACTACCCCTCTGCATATCACACCCAATCCGATCAAGCTGGCTATTGTCATTCAGCATCTGAAATCATCTTTATGATTATAGTTCCCAGCCCCCCCCCAAATTTCTGGGGAGCCCCTCCCTAAATCCCACATGGCTCCGCCTCCATAGTAACAATGGCCTGTGATGTCACTGGTCTCTCCCTATGATGTCATTGGGTCCAAGTTCTGTTAATGACTTAGCAATGCCTCTGGCCCAACCTCAGCCCGCCCCCGCCCCCGGGAAAATTGGCAAGTCTGTGCCCTTGGCGTAAGGGGAACCAAAACTGAAGGAGACTGGTGTTTGCTTGAGGCCCAAAATTGACACTACAGCACAGATGACGATGCTAGGTCTCCCATTCTTGCTGGATCTTTTTCTGTTACAGTTGCCACTTGTTCTCCATATTTGTTTTTCTCTAATTCTGGCAGTGATCTTTCCCCTTAGGGCTGACATCATGGGAACTAATTCTCTCTACAGCTTTTACTCTCTTTTCCAGTTCCTTCTGTCCAGATCAGCAGAACTGCATCCCTTCTTGATTCTCAGCCATTTGCTCCAGACTAAATGTTTGCTGCGAGGACAAAAAGCAGATCTCTGAAATGGAAAGAAACATTTGCTACTTATCAATAAGTGACTGTAGAGAGGCTTTTGCTAATTCCAACCCTTCGTCAGAAAGCAGGTTTTCTCTGTTTCTGTCTCTGCCTTCTCAATGCCATCTTGTAACAAGAACTTAACAGGCTTTGACTTGCCACAAAAAGGATACATTCAGCCAATTAAAAAAATATAATAATGGAAAGAGGGTGCTTCCTGTGTGAAAGGAGTTAATTCTTATGCTGCTGCAGGGATTAAAATGCACAGGGGAGGTCTGTGTCAGACTTAATGTTAAGCTCCTGAGCTGTAGTTACATTCATCAGAGCACAGAGACAATAATTCATTACTGATGAAGAGGGAAGGATTACTACTTTAATTTGCTTATTGATTTGTATCTCTCTCATTGGTGTGCACAAACACATGCACCTACACTTCACTGCATTCACAGTAGAAATTTAGTCCCAAGAGACACTGGCTCAAATGAAGAGGCAAAAGGTGAGCAGTAATAAAGAACATATCTACACAATGGACAACCACATTTAACTGATTTTTTCCCCTCTGCCTGAATGAACTCTGGGAACTGTAGTTCTTGGGGAGGGGTTATAAGGGGCTGTGGCGCTCTGACAGAATTCTCAGAACCTTTATGAGACTACACTTCCCAGGGTTCTTTGGTGAGAAAAGCCATGAAACTGGTATAAAACAATTTTATAATGTGGTTATGTCCACAATATAATTGTGTAAAAAATAAACAAGAAAACATGCTCACACAAACATAAAATAGGACCAAAGAAACACCATACATTGTAGCTCTTTTCCTACCAGTAGCATAAAAAAAGGTAATTTTTTTGAGACTTCTCCTTCATTGTTGGTATTTTATTTGATTTAAAATATTTATAAAGCCCTTTCCCAGTAGCTCAAAATGTTGAATAACAGATCAAAACACAAACAGTAATCATGAAAATATAAATGAAATACAAAAAAGCCATAGAACTTCTTAAACTCTCCAAATAGTTTCTGAAAAGCAAGGTTTTATAGCCTTTAGAAAATCCTAATAAAGGCGTGGGCTTCCTGATGTCCTTAGGCAGGGCTCTCCTGAGTGTAGGAGCAACCACAGAAAAGGCCCTGCTGTTCAGTGCTACTATCTTAATCTAATACAAGGAAGGAACACTGAACAGTGCTTGTTGACCAGATTGCAAGTAATTTAAAGGAGGGGTGGGCCCTTCAAGTATGTTGGTCCTAGACTGCGTTGGACTTTAAAGGTTAAAAGCAGCACCTTGAATTGGGCCCAGGAGCAAATAGTAACCAATGATTAATAGGAAACTTTGTAATGGGGTAACCTATCATAATGTCATGCCTAATTTCCAACCTATACTTAACGAACCCAGATGGTGTGCAGCAAAGAGGTCTAGCTGTTCTGCGGTTGGACATGATGAACCACACCAGCTTACGTTCTGTATTCTGCAGAGCTATTCAAGCAAGGTATGGGGTCTCATCCTCCTACACTGTACCTTAAAGGTTTGAGACAGAATTGTCAGCAGATGCAGACCCCAGCAGATGTAGACCCCAGCAGCAGATGCAGTGGGGAGGGTGGGATATAAATCTAATAAATAAATAAATAAAACAACCCCCCCTCAAAACCAAAGATAGCATACAGTCTAGCCACAGAAACTGCAACTAGTCATCCTCTACACTTCTAAAAATGTGAAATGGGTTTGGGATTTTTCCCAAAGTAAGGAAGGATTTTCCATGTTGAGATATTGTAAACTGCAGGGTCAGGCACTATAGTGATAGCTGGCATTTTAATGTCATGTGTTATTCAGAACATAATAATAGCAGAAAGATCCAAAAAATAAATCCCCTTGACATCTTCTACTCCTTGAATTCCCAGGGTGAATGCCCCCTGGAATTCTGCCTCCTAAACCTCTCCCAGTCAAGAGAGGCATAAGCAAGTTTCCTGCGCAAGAACAATGCCTAGCAAATCTTTTTACTTGCAGTCAGGGTAATTTTAAAGGCTTTACAAACATGTAATACTATCACTTACAAGAATGATTTGCCATATAGCCCGTGCAGCATTCAGCATCCTCTCCCTTAAATTTTAGTTTTGAGAAAAATCAAGAAAGTAATTACTTGGCTGAGTCATTAATTACTGGCTACTGGACAATTTTGAACAGAGTGTATGGAAAGCCTGAGGCAGCTATTAAAAGCAGCTCTAATGCTATTGATCTATTTGTGTTTATCATTAAATTTCTCTTGCTTTTATGACATTTTATTGAGCATGTTGCAAGGTGAGTGGAGGCAGAGCATGGCACCCTTTGCCTTCTCTTCCAGAACTAGATTCTGTTCTGGGGGTTAAGCATATTGAGACAGACTTGTTGGTGCTCCAGACATTGCAATGGCATCTTCTGACACAGCAAACCTGCCCTGGATTCTAGATGCTGTTGAAGAGGATGGAGTGGGGTCTTTTCACTCTCGTAATGAGGGAGTGACATTCTGCACATGGTCAGAGCAAGCTTCAGATCAATCTAGAGGGGAAAGATATTCTGAGTTCCAGATAATACATTTGCTTGTTCACTGAAGATAGTATCGCACTGCACTCTCAACAGGGTTCTTGAGGCAGTTTACAGTTTAGAAAATTAAAAGAATGATCAAAAAACAATACGTTTTAAAAGAGATACAATAAATGCACAAAAAGGAGTACAGAGCTAAAAGCATTAATAAAAACAAAAGTAGGGAAGATCGCTGTTGGGTCCTACCATTTGCCTCATGGTGTTACAGAACTGGCACACTACACAGAACTTTATTTTATTGCTTATTTTCTGAATCCCCCACAGATGTCAGTTTTGCAAAATGTTTTTTTTAATTGGAAGATCCATGGGCCTTTCAGTATGGTATATATTCAAGTTTTTAACAACTTCCTTGATTTGAATCCATTTTCCAAACCTACAAACTACTTATGCTGCTACCCAGAAGAATTGTATTATTGTCCAGTTAGTATACATTATTGTATTATTTATTAGTGTTGGAATATGCAAAGTCTGTTGTGCATAGATAGAGAAGATGACAAGAACATCCTGAAGGGGGCAGCAGAAGGGACAACTAGTTAGCATAGTGAGATTAGGGACTTCCTGCTATTTTCAAATAGTCTCCTTCCTGTCTCCTGATTGGTTCAGTTAGGCTTTTCCTGCTCCTACTGAGAGCTGCTTCTCTCCTGACTCCCTGCTAGACAGACAGTTAGACTTCCTTTTCTCTCTCCTATTTCTTAAGAAGTTTGTTCCCTTCTTAATAAACCAACGTTATTCTTTAAACAGTGTGTGCTCTGCTTTACTGCATATCTAAACTCTGCCAACAATTACTTGTTACCACTTTGTACCATGGCAGTCCACAGCCCATAAAAGAAGATACTTGTAACATATCACATGCTGGATGTGGAAATAAAACTTGCCAAAATTATCAGTTATTGTGTAGGTCTTGTATATTCACTGTATGTAGTTTTTTTCCCCTTTGTATTATACCCCTTAATGTGTAATACTTATGCTATGCTTCAGTTCTCTGAAATTTGGATGTATTTTTATTGAATATGTTTTATTGAATACATTATTGAATTTTTATTTTGTTGATAGTACTGACTCACTATGTGTAATTTGCCTTGAGTCTATGTGAGAAAGGGGGACTCTAAATAATGTAAATAAAAATATTTTCAGGGGTCATGAAAATTCTCCATGCCAGAGGAGTGACCTTGGTTTTCCTGTCTTGGTTTTATATCACACTGCAGTGATAGAAGACAAACTAGGTCATGCATCCTCTGTGTTTCCGGTGTAACATGAATCCATGACTGTGGCGTAGTGGTGAGAGTGGCTCATTAGGATCTGGGAAAATCTGAATATGCCACCCTGCCATGGAAGCTCTCTGGGTCACCCTGCGCCAGTCGCTCTCCCACATCCTAAACTCACAAAGTGACTGTTGAAGAAGAAAATGGAGGAGGGGATTGCTTTTGTCAACTGCTTTAGGTTCCCACTTGGGAGAAAAGCAGGATGTGAATACCTAAAGAAATAAATAAAAAGGGCATTTCAAGCATCTCCTGCATGATCTGATATACGAGACCCATAAGGGGGAAATATTAATTCCTCCATTGCCTGTTGTATAAATAGTGCAAACAGGCAAGAATCATTTGCACTTCTGCGGTTTCAGCTCCTTTATAATGTATAAAGCACCGTGGCAGACAAAAGACTTTTTCGTCTGTTGAGGCTTTTTCTTTCTTACCATCAATCATGTGGTAATGTAAGCAAAAGGTCTGTCGATGGTGTTACAGTCCAAATGGTCATGCTGGAACATAATTGGCAACAGAGACTGAACATGGAAGGAAAACATGCAAAGAGTATACCTTGCAAAAAGTATAGATATGGATGTAGATTCTTGAACACCATGATGATTGGTGAAATGTTTCCAAAATTAACGTAAGGGAGCTGTGCAGGGATAGCACAACCATTAAGAATGATTAGAAAAAACTGATTTGAGAGGCCCCGTGTGTCAAAATTTGCCTCTGTCATCATAAACTCTCTATGCAGCTTTGGACAAGCCAATGTCTCAACCCCTTGATCTTCAATAAAAGAACAATAATGGCCCTGTTCACATGGCGAATTTGCCGCGGGAGAGCCACGGATGCCAGGTGGATTATCTGTGCACGATCACACCGCCACATCTGACAAGTGTAGCGCACCTGTGGCTTCCCGCTGAAAACCTGCAGTTAAAAAATACCTGCTAAGAAGTACTAGCAAACAGTTTGCCACGGGCTGCTGACAGACTTGGTTGTTGTGATCGCGCCGGCACGCAGCTCTTCCCTCCAGCCGCCGTCTTTGCTGCGGGCGCTGACTGCTGAAACCCCGCTACACTGCCGTCGCGTCTGATTGCTTCATCGTGGATCAAACTGCGACGGCGCAAATAGCGACACCTCCCCCTCGCATTATCCAGCCTGTTTGACGGGGGCCAACATTGCCCTACCTTACATGGCTGTTATAAGAACTGCAATGAGATAAGATAATGTATATTAGCCCTGACCTGGATAGCTCAGACTAGCCTGATCTCATCAGCTCTTGGGTGCTAAGCAGGGTCAGCCCTGGTCAGCCCCTCCACATGCAGCCAGCTGGGTGACCTTGCATCAGTCACAGTTCTCTCAGAGCTCTCTCAGCCCCACCTACCTCACAGGGTGTCTGTTGTGGGGAGAGGAAGGGGAGGAGATTGTAAGCCACTCAGAGACTCCTTTGGGCAGTGAAAAGCAGAGTATAAAACCTCTTCTCTTCATCTTCTTTGTCTCCTCCTCTTCCACCACCACCATGGAATACCAGGGTCACAATGAAAATAATAAAAAACAAAATATTAGAAGATATTAAAAGATATGCTCATTCCCAAAGTTGGTTTTGCTGTCAACAGAGAAGCCCTTTGATCGGAACATTATGTAAACTGTCTACAAAAGCTTTTCTCCTAGGTACAAATGGTCACTTAGCTTAGCCATCTGCACTTGTTATCCTGCTGCCTTTCTAAGTGGTCTTCATTCCATCAAGTGAGCTCAGAGGGGCGCTGCAAGTCTGTAGGTCAGGGTGGGAAAGGTCAGATTACACCATCTTCCTCCTGTGTTCTGACAGCTGAAGAGAAAGCGAACATAATTTAATGGTGCAGAAAGGACATAGCTGTTCAATAACCCTGTTACATTCCTGCCCTTCTCCCTGGCCCACAGCATCCAAGATCTCTCTTGCTCCTTAGCCAAGCAGAGAGGCAGCCTTTAGATCATAAGGCAACTGCTGAAGATGCGGGAGAGGTGGAAACCTTGATGAGCCAAGTTCTGAATCATTGCCATGTGGGAAGGCTCGCCAAAGCTCTCCTGGGTAGCTGTGAAGTCATGTGTGTTGTGTTTTCATGCAGAAAAGCTCCACGTAAAGGGCAGAGGGTGATATGGATTCTGCTGCTAGTCTGTGTGCTACTCTTTTTAAAGTATGGTACCCAGAAGATTTGCCAAGATGAACAGAAATCCACTCAATTTTTCAGCAGTCCAAAGAATCCTAACTGTGTGTGTGGGGGGGAGCCAGCACAAACTGAAGCAAAAAATTTTTTTGCTCGTTTTTGGGGTGGTTGAGTGGGAAAGGAGGATTTTGCTTTCAGCTCTGTTCTCTTAGTGCTGCTTAATGATCCTGCAGGATGGTAGGTCACTTGGGGACAGACTGTGCTGGTCAATCTGAGAGGGGAAGAAGAGGAGCACACCTAGAGAGCTGTGTACATGCAGCCGAGCTGATTCATCCCCTGTGGCTCATCCATACCAATCTATGTGGAAAGTGGCATGGAACCAGCATGAGCCTGCAGTCCAAGCCTGTGCCATCTGGATGTGTCCTAGGAACCCCTCCTTCCCTTCTGCCTGGGTTACCGAGACTGGCCGTAATTACTTCTCCCTGCCTGTTTGATGGAGCAGAGAAGGAAGTTAGAATGAGGAGGATCCAGAGAAGGGGGAAATCTAGATCTTCTGAGAAGTCAAATCAATTCTATACCAGAGACAAGAGAGGTTGCTTTCATCATATGAACTGTGACAGATATGCAAGCTTTATGTCACCTTACACTCTGAACCATGACTTTTGTTCTCACAATCAGGGCAAATGAAAATGGTGAACAGATGGATTCCCCCCCCCCCCCGTGTCTGCTTCTGGGGAGAAGGGGTTCTGAGCTGTAATATTTGTGGAGAGTAGCCCTGGGTGTGGCTGTTCCTGCAGCTGGTTGAATTGGAAGAAAAGCACAGCCCCTTCAAGAACAAAGATGGATTGAAATGCAACAGTCTCTTTTGCATCCTTCCTTTTGACAAGAGTTTGGTAATTTTCTCAGGCAGTTCCTTTTCCATCTAGTGCCTCCTGTGCTATGAGTATAAAATTGATAAACTCTACAGCTGGGTAGTGTAGGGGGAGAGATTAAATTTTAGCATCAAGGTTATTGATAAGGGCAGTAATTATGGTGCAGACCCATTATCTCCGGTTGTTAAAAAATCAATTCACATTCCTAACTTTAATCTGAACACACAGCTTCCCTCTATCCTATTGTTCCTTGATTTGTGTATTTTTCCCATGATGGTGATCTTTACTGTACACATTCCTTTGCAAAGGAGGTTGGTAATGATCCCCCCCATACTTCTATTTGAGTGTCCCTGCACATTATTCCAGCAGAAAGGAAACTCACCCTCTGCTTCTGAGCTCAACAAATCACCCTGTTCCCACAGGCATCCCTGTGAGAAAGGCAGATCAAACAGAACAATTAATTCAGCAAACAATGCAATTAAGCCATGATCCCAGCATAGTTTCCAGCCTGAAACTAAACAAATAGCCCTGGCAGCATGGATAAATAAGATCACAGATGGAGGGATTTCACAAGCAGCTAACTTTTCCTGCTCTGAGATTTTGAGAACATAAAAAAATATTGAGCAGAAAGACCTTTTTTCCCAAATCCTCACAGCCCTTCGGCACAGAGCTTGTGAGCCTGAAGAGAGACACCATATTGGATTCAGGCCCTCCTGGGAGCCTCCAGTCACCAGCTCCAAGGGGATAATTATGCAAGGAAAACACATGGAAAACAACCGGTGCTACAGCAGAATTTCCAGCTTCTCCCACTGGGCTGGCCCTTGTCACCATCTTGACACAAAGGACAAAACGATAAAGCTGTGTGAAAGAAATCTGGTTCACACCCGGCTAGGCTTGCTTGCTGTTTTGGAAATTTATTATTTTTATCTAAAAAATCCCAATTCTGGCTCAGTATAAATGTGTCTGCTTCTTAGCAGCAAATAGGGCTGCCAAGCTGCGGCGGGAGATCTGTGCATCTTCACAGGATCCCTGCCGCGGGGGACAGTGATACACGTTGCACCGCTGTCACCAGGATGTGACGCTACGCGTCGCTCTGGCAACGGGGCTCGTTGCCAGAGCGACGCGTAGCGTCACATCCTGGTGATGGCAGTACAACGCGTATTGCTGTCCCCCGCGGCAGGGATCCCGTGAAGATGCACGGATCCCCCGCCGCGGCTTGGCAGCCCTAGCAGCAAAGTTAATGGCATGTGGAATCATGAGGCAAGATGCTGTGTCACCTGAGAAGCCCCCTTCTCCTTCTCCCAGTAGTTCATTCCAACAGGGTGGGACTCAGCTGAGTGACCTCAGCATTAACTCTGCTCCATCTTTATGATTATTTACTTATTTTTATTTAAAACATCAGCGTCTAGAAGGCAGCCAACATAAAAACATCAAAATATTAAAACAATTAAAAAGTAGCTCCCTGCAATCCTGTTTTTCCAGCTTCCGTAGTTACAAAATCCTTGAAGACACTGGATTCTGATTGTGGGTTCTGAACTTGGAAACTATATGTGTTTCCTTTATTTACATAAGGTAGTGAGAAAGCCACAGGCAGTACACTCTCCCCTTGTGGATCAGCATAATTGTTATCATTAGGCCTATTCTTGTTATATGT
This sequence comes from Gekko japonicus, assembly GCF_001447785.1. NCBI lineage: Eukaryota > Metazoa > Chordata > Lepidosauria > Squamata > Gekkonidae > Gekko > Gekko japonicus. Next base: position 686,469 of record NW_015163610.1, read on the forward strand.
CCTGTCCTCTTGCTTTTGGGTATGTAATGCACCTGCCTCGTTCAATGAAGGTGAACTTGAAAATGTGGAACAGGCATAGGGTTACGAACCCCCAGGTGGTAGCTGGTATCTCCTGCTATTATAACCAGTGTTCCCTCTAAGCTGAGTTAGTGTGAGCTAGCTCACAGTTTTTTAGCCTCCGACTCACACATTTTTGTCTTAGCTCAGGAAGAATGGCTCTGGAGCAAACTAATTTATGCAGCAGCCAAATCGCTTGCTCACAACTTTAATGCCAGCAGCTCACAAAGTAGAATTTTTGCTCACAAGACTCCACAGCTTAGAGGGAGCATTGATTATAACTGGTCTCCAGGTGACAGAGATCAGTTCACATGGAGAAAATGGTCACTTTGGAAGGTGGACTGTATGGAATTATACTCCACTGAAGTTCCTCCCCTCCTCAAACCCTGCCCACCCCAAGCTCCACCCCCCTCAAATCTCCAGATAATTCTCAGTCCAGAGCTGGCAACCTTAAACAGGCATTACAGTTAAGATACAGTTGGTCTAGGCCTCATCTGAGTGTCTTCATCATAACAGCAACAATTATGTTAATAATTCTTTGTTAAAATTCTTATAGTAAGTGTTCAATCTCCATATACATTACCTGAGCAATCCTTTTATAAATGTTTGCAAAAAGCTAATTTAAATAGACAGTACATGTCCAGGCCTGCAAGGAAAAGAAGAAGGAGAGGAGGAGTTGGATTTATACCCCGCCCTTCACTTGGAGGCTCAGAGTGGCTTACAAGCTCCTTCCCTTCCTCTCCCCACAATAGGCACTCTGTGAGGTGAGGGGAGGGGCTGAGAGAGCTCTGAGAGAACTACCCGTGAGAGAACAGCTGTGAGAGAACTGTTACTCACCCAAGGTCACCCAGCTGGCTGCATGTGGAGACGTGGGATATCAAACCCAGTTCTCCAGATTAGAGTCCACCGCCCTTAACCACCACACCAAACTGGCTGGAAAGAGGAAGGGGAGAAATTTGGAAATCCCCCCCCCCACATTCCACAGGGTCCCTCTCTGGGATTCTATAAGCTTGCAGGGAGTTGAACTAGCGAATTGTCACACACACACACACACACACACACCCACCCCGCTGACTCTCAGCTGCTCTCACCATTCAGTCCTGGAGCATATCCAGGCCTCACCAGGCTGGGAGGGTTTTTTTTTTTTTGCTCACCCCCCCCCTTTGGATAATTTACAAAATCATATTGTTCAGCCTACTTGGGGTCTTCTCCCGCCCTGCCTCTGCAAGTTGGTAGAAACCCCTACTCTCTCTGTGGGTGGCCTGGCTTCACAGCTTTCGTTATTTATATTTGGGGCCAGCCAGTTAACTATTAAACATAATGATATACAATAGTCTCAAACAGGGCTCAACAGAATCTTTGTGTCATAAAGTATACTGTAGCTATAGAGAAGTTGCCTTGCATTCTCTTATGGTTTAGTTATAAAGGTAAAGTTACATTCTAATAAATGTCAAAAGGATGCCTCTCATCCCAAAAAAGCAAGTCTGATAGACTTTTTATATGCTTTTATAATATGTGATTAATTACCATAATATGTGTTTTTAAACTCATTCTTCAGAAGAAAGAAGTTGCTGTTTTCTTCCCTAAATCTCACCAACAACAGCAGCCACAGCATCAGGTCCAGTGGCAACACATTCCCTGAAATGTTTTATCTAATTCCTAATAGTTTTCCAGAATGTCTTTATATATTTGTACATGCACCAGATATGTTTATTCGCTTCATTTAGAACCTGTCTTTCTCCCCAATGGCTAAAATGGCTTACATCCTCCTCCTCCCCTACATAATCTGTCCTTGGATGATGACAGTGACAACATTTGGAATTGCTTGCTCCATACGTTTGGTTTCAGCCAGAGGGAAGGTGTTATGTATTGAGCCTAAGCCTTTCCTCTAGCTGTACCTAGAATGGGCTGAGCTTACTTCTCTAGAACAATAGCTCACCGGATCTAGGAACTAACCAATTGACTAGCGGTGTAATGTAAATAGCCTATCACTGGGAGTGTGTGTGTGTTGGGCGTGGTGTTTTCAGGCTTTAAAAGCAGGGTTCAAGCCCTGCTGGCTTGTCTTTTAGTTTGCTGAAATCACTTAATAAACCAGAACTGATCACTGTAATGCGTCTAGAACCCAGTATTTAACAGAAGGAGACAGTTCCTTCTTCTCCCAGGTTAGTAATTCAATTCTTCTCCTTTACACATTACAGAGTACACAGGTTGGGTCCAAGGTCCCCCCCCCCTTACTGTGTCCCACGTAACAGTCAGACATTGTGAGTTCTGCTCAGTTCATGTATGTGTGCCGCCCAGTTCAGTATGACTGTGGCACATGTGGAGAAAGGCCTTCATTTTTCTCTGCTGCACCATTCTCCCACCCTGAAATGTTTCTGGGAGGGAATTATTTGACTCATTGGAGAAACCCACACCAAAGGGCAAAATTCCCAGCCATGCCCACTTCTTGCCTCCTTTACTTGGATCATGGATAGAATTTCATTCTCCCCAGCCCTACTCATGAGTAGGTTATTGTTCACAAGAAGGGCTTTCTTCTGCTCATGGGCACTGTCCAAGAATAGTAACCAACTGCCCACCACCTCCACAGAAGGGTTGTTGCTCCCCACCTGCCCCCTATCTTCTATTCTCTTCCCCTGTATCTGAGGTCTTTGGCGAGATGGGGGAAGTCTAGAGTATCAAAATTGTGTCTGTGATCCAATCTTCCTCCATTTTTAATTGCATTTTGTAGATTTGTACCTTGGCTGACTGCTACCTGTGGGCTGCTATTAATGTAGGCTCTCCGTCTCTAGTCATATTATACCCAGGTAGGTATTGGAAGGTAGCTAGCCAGTGCTGTGGCACTCCGATGTACCTGCCAGACAGGCCTTGATTAACAGGCAGGACTTCTTCCTGCCTTCCAGTCTCTGTTTCCAGCTCCCTCACAGAAATCCACCTTTACCACCAAACAAACCTTTTGTTCGGGAAGGACTAGCTTGCCGAGAGGTTTCTCCTTCATGCCCTAAAATGTACTAAGCCCATTGCTCCCCCCCCCCTCAGTTTTTGTACTAAACATCCAACTAGACAAAGATTTCTGGGGAACCTGGAAGTTTGCTCCTTTTAAAAACCGTATGTTGTTTGGTCATAACTCATAAGAAACTATTACATGATAGTTGAAGTGCTGGAGAGGCATCTAACTGCTGATTTTTATATTACCAGTATGAGTGGCCTTTTTTAAAAAAAAGCTTCTTGAAACCTGTTCTGCACCCAGTACCATCCAATCCAGTGAAAATCGTAGCACATCCAGCATTCCACTGTACAGTTCTTTTGAATCAGGACTAAGGGCTTCTCCGTCATGCCTTGAAACACCTTCTTCTCTCCCTTCCCCGTTATTTGGTACTGAACATCCAACCTGACAAAGAATTATAGAGCGCTTAAAAATGTTGCTTGCTATTTTGTAATGTTTTTATTGGCCCTAATATAAAGATACTGGGGGAGGGGCGTATTTTGCCAGATTCTCACTGCCCTTCCCTCCCAGTCTGTCTCCACAGTGATCCTTTTTGCTTATTCTAGCCATCCTTCTCCTGCTACCCTGCCCCCCTCCTTTCCCTCTGTCTTTCCCCCTCATTTGCCTTCCATTGTCAAGACACTTCACCCCCTCCCTCTCTAATTATCTCACATGCCCTCCTTCCCCTGTTCTTCACACACACTTTTGGGTCCTCCCCCTCCTCCCCCTCTTTTTTTAGATTCTTTTTTTCTATTATATATTTAAGCCCATGCGGAAACACATTATTTATGAAGAAGTATAATTTACGATGCGTTCTTAATGTCTTGGAAGACACAGATAATTTATTTAATGAGTAAGGACACGATAATTCACAGAAGATGATTCCAGTCAGAAAATTACTTTCATTAATTTGCTGTAAATTCTTTGCCGTGATTTAGTACAGCAGGAGCTCCTGTAGCCAATGCACCATCGCCAGAGTGTTTTTTGTCATCCCAGAATATGAGCCCAGGTGTTCCTTTCATCTCTCTCTCCCCCCCTTTCTTTTATACATGCAGCATGCCATCAGATCCAAGCATCTTGCTGTTCTCTGCCCAGTGGCATCCTGAAATCAAAGGGGTCTTCTTTGTCCAGAGAGTGGCTTGGGTTAGGTATCCCAGAGAGGGCTGGGAGTTAAACCATAAAGTAGCTTTGTACACACACACCCGTGCATGTGTGAGTACACTCTTCTGTGAAAAGGAACCCTGTTCAATGGGTCAGAGCCAGACCAAACATTCCAGTGGCAGAATGGAACTTTCCTGCCGACCCTTTCCAGTGCAACACGCTGATCTCCGAGAAATGATGCTCCTAGGGAATAAGAACCATGAGGAATGACATGAGGGGAGTTCTGCAGTAGGAAGGGGGAACTGGTGGAAACTGTCATGAGCCTGGATCCAATCCATTAGCATGTTTTGCGGGAGGAGGTCAGCACCAGGACAGACTAAATCTCAAAACTCACTTTGGAAAATCAGGCAGGGTGAGCCTGTAAATGGCTCCTTTAGCTGCAATGGGGCAAACACGGATATGTTATCCTCCTGGCAATGGAACATCCTGTTAGTGGGGTGTGACCTCATGGCCATGGGTAGAAGACAGTTATTATTCAGAATGGCAGGAAATCAGTGTCTATTCTATAGGTCCTTTGGATTCCACACGAGGGGCCATTGATTACTCTTCCCTGCCCCAAGAAAACCCATTACATGGCACTTGAATATTGACCCTGGAATGGAATTCGGACTTACTTGGTATTTTCTGACAGCTTCTGCATTCACATGCCCATAACTTTAGCCTCTTATAGGCCTTACGATGTTGGGATTCCTACCTTCCATATCAGTTTCAGGGCTGGTTCCAGGTTTTGGTGGCCTCCAGGTAAAGAGCGTATAGGGCCCCATCCCCTCCTAAGCCTGAGGCTGTGCTCCCATCTCTCACACTTCCCCTTCCTGCCCTCCTGCCCATGTGACCCTGCTGCACGGCTCCCCTCTGAATCCTTCTCCCATGCATTTGTGAATGCTCCCATTACATGTGCTTCTAGCTGTGCATACCACCTGCATGACTTTTCCTCAAGGGAACTGGTTGGTGCATGCATCTGGAAGTGCCACTATTGGTAATGCCACAGCCATACACCACCCACATGCCCTTCCCTGGTAGTGCTGGGCAACAAGGAGTGCAGCTGGTAGGAGGACCTGCAAGTGAGCAAGTAGATGGGGCTGCGATTGCGTCTGCAAGCTCATGCCCAGCCCAATTGCTTAGAACGATTTGGTCCATTACTGTTCTGACACAAGGCAGACCAAATGTTAGGGAACTGGACATTGGCTGTGCGGCTTTCACGAGCTATTTTGCAGATAAAGTCTTGTTGCTCTGCTGTGACCTCCCCGCCACAGTTGATACAGTGAGCCAACTCAAGGCTCCATCCACGTCTTCCAGTCAGGCTATGGACCGCTTCAGCCTACTCAGCCTAGAGGAAGTCAACAAATTGCTCTTAACTGTACGGCCTACCACGTGCCCCCTTGATCCATGCCCTGCATGGCTAATTAAGGCTGGCCGTGAGTGGTTTTGAGGTGCTCTATGGGAGAGCATCAACAAGTCCCTCTCAGAGGGGTTGTTCCTGGGGGCACTTAAGGAGGCAGTGGTCCACCCTCTCTTGAAAAAGCCATCCTTGGATCCATCCAAATTGGCTAACAGCCGGTTTCCAACTTGCCCTATTTGGGCAAGATAATAGAGAGGGCAGTGGTGATTCAGTTACAGGGCTTTTTGGATGACGCTTCCATTTTAGATCCCTTCCAGTCGAGCTTTCACCCGGGCCAGGGGACAGAGACGGCACTGGTCACCCTCACGGATGACCTCCAGAGGCATCTGGTTTGGGGTGGAATGGCAGTTCTGTTGTTGTTAGACCTGTCAGCAGCATTCAACATAGTTGATCATCAGCTACTGATCCACCGCCTCACCAACACTGGAGTCCAGGGACTGGCCTTGCAGTGGCTTGCTTCCTTTCTCCAAGGTCAGGGACAAAGGGTGGCATTGGGTGAAGAGCTACCCCAAAGGCACCCACTAGATTGTGAAGTGCCCCAAGGGGCAGTGCTGTCCCCAATGCTTTTTAACATCTATATTCATCCCCTTGCCCAGATTGTCCGAAGGCATGGGCTAGGGTGTCACCAGTATGCAGATGACATCCAGCTCTATCTGTTGTTGGGTGGCCAGTCTGACTCCAAACCGGAAGATCTGGAACAGGTGTTACAAGCTGTGGCTGGTTGGCTTAGCCTAAGCTGGCTGAAACTGAATCTGATGAAGACAGAAGTCCTGTGCCTGAGCCGAGGCAGCCCGCTTCCAACCTTCAATGGGGCTCCGCTGGTGCCAGTGCCAGAGGTTAGGAGTCTGGGAGTGCTCCTAGATGCCTCCTTAACAATGGAGGCCTAGGTAGCAGCCACTGCCAAATTGGCCTTTTATCATCTTTGGCTGATTAGGCAATTGGTTCCCTTCCTCCAATGCAACGACTTGGCAAAAGTGGTCCATGCAACGGTCACCTCGAGATTGGACTACTGTAATGCTCTCTACATGGGGCTTCCCTTGTCTCAAATCCGGAAGCTGCAGCTGGTGCAAAATGCTGTGGCCAGGCTGTTGATGGGACTCCCCATTCGGGAGCACATCCAGCCTGTGCTAAAGGCACTGCACTGGCTGTTGATAGCATACCAGATTCACTTCAAGGTGCTAGTTCTTACCTTTAAAGCTCTATATGGTCAGGGTCCTACATAACTGAGGGATCGCCTTTCCCCAAATGTACCCCAGAGAGCACTGCGATCAGGGACTCAGAACCGACTGGCCCTCCCGAGTCTTAAGGAGGCCAGGCTGGCAGTAACCAGGGCCAGGGCTTCCTCAGTGGCGGCTCCTCTCTGGTGGCTCCCAGAGGAGATCAGGACCCTGCGGAATCTTTTGCAGTTCTGCAGGGCCTGTAAAATGGAGCTCTTCCACCAAGCTTTTGGAGCCGCCACTACCATTAAGAACTGACAGCTGAGGTTAGAGAGCCCTGTTTTCTCTTGGAATTCCAACAACAGACTGAGCCAGCTGCCAGAAGGAGAATCAAAGAAGATTGAAGAACCAACCGTGAGAAGAGAGAACTGAATAACAGCAGCCATTATGAAATCAATGTCACTAGCACTTTACTATACTGCGTGGTTTAAGTGGTCTTAGAATTGTTTTAATCTAATTTATATGTTATGCTTTATTGTAAATTATGTGTCGATTTTATGTAAGCCGCCCTGAGCTGACTTCTGCTGGGAGGGTGGGGTAGAAATGCAATCAATCAATCAATCAATAGTACATGGGCAGGAACCATGGGATTCACAGGCTGGGGGGAGTGACAGTGGACCTTGCCATAAGCTCTTGGCAGCTGCCTCATTTTGGGGTATGCTGATGCCAGCCCTGACCACGAGAGCATATTATGCCAGACAGGGCTATTTTGGGGCAGGAACGCACAGGAATGGAGTTCCGGCTGGCTCCCGAGTTGGCCACAACCAGCAGGAACTCATTAGCATAATAGGCCACACCCAACAGCAGGAACTCATTAGGACTGACTACATTTGGGGTGTGTGGCCTAACATGCAAAGGGGTTCCTGCTACAAAAAAGCCCTGGGTTTTGACAACAAACAAGGTAAACAGAATAAGAAGCAAAAGGTGGGTGTGGCTGGATGACCACACTTCTGGTAACATGGGGTGTGTGGCTTAATATGCTAATGAGCTGTATTGTCATGGGTGTGTCCTAATATGCTAATGAGTTTCTGCTATTGGGCGTGGTCTATTATGCTAATGAGTTCCTGCTGGGCTTTTTCTACAAAAAAAGCCCTGATGCCAGAACCTCTTCAAATGTATGATCACTGCTTTATGTGAATAGGGCAATGTGTGTATTTCCTAGTTTTATTACATGTGATCAGAATCCTGGATTTTTGAGGGTACACATTGTGTGTATCAAAGCTGGAAAATGTATGTGTTATGTTGCCTTATCCACAAAAAATGGTGAACATGTATTAAGAGGATCACACGCAGAGAGCTTTCCCACTATACAAGGCAGAAGTACCAAAACTGTAATTACTTTGAAAGTTCTATAATGTCACTATTTTCTGCTGCTAATTTTCATCTGATGTTTGTTGATTTGATGTTTGTTGATTGTTTTATAGCTGCAGTGACACAACATATAAAGGTTTTAAAAGAAATGTTCAGCTGCCTTGTGGTTTTCATGAATTAAAAGGCAGAGTACAAAATGTTTAAAAATATATTTATGCAATAAAGTTCAAGTGTAAGGGTAATGTTCTATGAGTTCACATTTTTGTGAAATTAAATACCATGTTAGTGTTCTGAAATCTTTCACAAAACTATCCACTTTGCATGTTTTTCAGCCAGCTGTTAAGATTCAAGTTAAAGCAAACGTTACCCCTTTAATTAGTAGTTAACTGGTAGCTCTTTAGCAGTTTACTGGAAGGTTGAACCAAACACCGGCAAAACGTAAACTTGGGGGCCGCTGTCAGTCTGAGGGAGTTGGGATGGGTGTCTGTTAGGCATAAGAGGAGGAGCATCCTCCTTCCAAAGCTGGCCAAGACATTGTCTACAGTTCCAGTTTTGTAGCGTTTATCTTTGTAGTGCATCAAAGTTCAAACCTCCCTCCTATTCAAATATTTCCTTTTTGCAGATTATCCTCATTCAACTACAATTTAGATTGGGTGAGACAGCTCCTCTCACAAGGGTGAGACTAACCCGACATCCTGTGCCTGCTGGATGCTCTTCTGGCCTTGAAGGAGAGATGTGGGAGCTGCAGCTAAGAAAGCCAGGAAATGATGACCTTGCCAACAACAGAGCTGTTGCTCTTCAGCTGTAAAACTCTGTTCAGACAACCCAGGGTGATCTACTCGGCATACTGCTACAGGGTCTTATAGACTGTGGCAACACCGACAATACTAGGCAGACATGGTATGAACCAGAATTCATACTAGGTAACATTTTCATGACATCCCCGAGAAGAGGTAAGTGGGAAGCAAGAAAGCTTGTATTCTGAACATTCAGGGCCATTGCTCTCACAGAGTCTGGAAATCTTTGTTCTTCAACCCCTGTGTGCCTGCCATCAGGCTCCATAACAATAGCGTTTTCCTTTCTGCTGCAGTGCAACTGAGGGCCTTCCCAGTGAATCTGTGTTAGGGAAGACGAGTTCAGTGGAGGAACACTTGCTTTGCACACTCAAGGTGGCCAGCTTGATTTCCCAAGAGGCCCACATAAAGGGCCTCAAGCTGGCAGTGCTGGAAAAGATCTGGTAACAGTCAAAACAGACCCTGTGGGGCTTACTCCCTAATACGGTTTTACAGTGGCTTATTATGTGTGTGTGTGTGTGTGTATGTATGTTTGTGTATAAAGTGCCATCAAGTTGCAGCCAACTCATGGTGGCCCCTGATGGGATTTTTGAGGCAAGAGATGAACAGAGGTGGTGTGACATGGCCTGTCTCTGTGTACCAACCCTGCACTTCCTTGGTGGTCTCCCATCCAAGTACTAACCAGGCCTGCCCCTGCTTACCTTCCCATACTTGATGAGATTGGGCTAGCCTGGGCCAGTCAGGTCAGATCTCTCTCTCCCTCCCTCCCTCTCTCCTATCACTATGTGTATATTATCAGTACACACACACACACATTACCAGTGTGTATATAGCAATACATTATCAAGTTATCAAAAATGGGCTGACTCAGTACAAGGCAGCTTTAAACATTAATTAGATTTAAAAACAGTGACATAGAAAAGCATGGATTTTTTATTTTTTTTAGAAAAATAGTATTTGCCTCATGTGTACCTTTCATGGTCAAGGAGGAAAAGGTTAGCAAGGGCATACAGTGTTGGAGTAGATCTACACCTCCCAAGTAGTAACAGTTCTTTGAAGGTTAACTGAATTGTTCTGTGGATGAAGAGAGGACAGACAGAGGACACAGGACAACTCTCTTGAAGTTTTCCACAACATTTTCCTCTGAATACCTCCACTTCCAAATTAACCACAGCTCTTCAGCAAAGATTGATGATGGCTGGAGATTTGGGGGGAGGGAGCATGTGTATCATTATGCCCCCTGGTGGCCTCTGGCTTAACAGCCGCTCTAATACAGACTCTGGCTCAGGTCTGTTCAGTGGGGCTTACTTCCAGGAAAGTAGGCTTGTTCTTAGGCTTGTGCTGTGTTCCTCACTCACTTTGGGAGCTGTCTGAAATCCAGAGATCAACTTTCTTTCTCACCTGTACTCAGGAACTGGCAGAGATTACAGAGCAGCAAAGCAGAGGGTGTAGCACCATGTTTTGACAGTTCGAATGCTGCTTGTTACCAACTGCTCTGAGGACTTCAGGCTGCCAATCCATAGCCCTGGGAAAGCTAAATTCCTATTTCCCTGCCTCTCTGCTGCCTTGCCACACTCCCAACAAATTGCTTCCTGGTGGCGGTTAATCTCTGCCAGCAAACCCAAACATTTATATGAACTCTGTTTCAGTTGCTCACATCCCCGATGCCTTCTTTGTTCAGTCAGCGACAAGAGCTGGCAAAGCCCACTTATATTCATTGTGGTTTCACTGCTCCAGACATAATGAGGTAAAATGAAAACAACTCCTCCCGCCACAGCTATGTGAGCTGGGAACTCATAAAGGCTAAAAAGCTTTTAATTACGAGCTTGTTCCGATTATGCCCAACCTCTCTGTTTCCTCCCAAAGAGCAGACAAGCACTCAGGGGTCAAGATGAACTTCAATTACTAAACTTCTGGCAAAGGCAGCTTGGAAACCTGGAGCGTTTCTCCTTCCTTCGAGCAGACACCTGGACTGTGTGATCTAGCACTCCCCACGGCCCCATTCTCTTGGCTGTAACTTTGCTGAAAGCAGAACAAACACATTCGCTTTTTTTGTTTCCTGAGCTGAAATACGGCATTTTCTTCCCTCTCTCTCCTCGCTCCCCCCTTCTTCTCATGCTCTGCTGCCGCTTAGGGTCCCCCTGGCTCCTGCTGCAGCTGCTGGTTCACGGGGCCTCTTTTGCAAAGCGAGGGGCCTCTCGAAGCAGAGCCGCAGACTGCCACTTGCTGCACGGTGGGGATCAGGTTTCCTATTTGCTAAACAAAACCAAAGGGTGAAATTTTAATTTCAGGTTTTCCAGGCAAAAACATTCCACCTCCAGGCACTACATGAGAAGAGAGCGCCTCAAGAGCTTTTCCATGTCAATGAGCACTAGGGTTGCCAGCCTCCAGGTGGGGCCTGGAGATCTCCTGCTTTTACAACTGATCTTCAGCTGGCAGAGATCAGCTTCCCCTGGAGAAAATGGCTGCTTTGAAGGGTGGACTCTATGGCATTGTACCCTGCTGAGGCCCTTCCCCTCCCCTCCCCAAACTCAACCCTCTCCCGGATCCACCCCCAGAGTCTCCAGGCATTTTCTAACCCAGACCTGGCAACCCATTGTGAATGGCAGATAGAGAATGCCACTGTATCTACAGGCTTGCTGGGATCCCACCAGCAGTAGAGTTGCCAACTTCTGGGTGGGGTCTGGGGATTTTCTGAAATTACATCTGATCTATGGACTACAGAGATGAGTTCCCCAGGAGAAAATGGCTGGGGGGCAGATCCTATGGCATTATACCCCATGGAGGTCCCTCTATTCCTTAAACCGCACTGTCCCCCCAGGCTCCACCCCCAAATCTCCAGGAATTTCCCAGTCTGGAGTTGACAGCCCTAATGGGTAGTAACCTTCCTTGCTGTATTTCCAGTGCAGTCTTCAGCAGAGTTATATCTTCTGAGGCCATTGAACTCACTGCACTTTTTATCTGCTGTGAAGGAGGGCAGTGCTTCAGCTGCCTGTTTTGTCACGCCAAAGGAATCCTGAAGTTTCCTGGAAACATGGCACTCGCGGCGGGGGATCCGCATGTCTTCTCAGAATCCGTGCCGTGGAGACCGCGAGACACGTTGTACCACCGTCGCCAGGACATGACGCTATGCGTCGCTCTGGTAACAGGGCTGTTTGGAGCCCCGTTGCCAGAGTGACATGTAGCGTCAAATCCTGGCAACGGCGGGTCCAACGCGTCTCACCATCCCCGTGGCATGGATTCTGTGAAGACATACAATTCCCCGTCGTGACTTGGCGACCCTAGTAGAGCTGAAAGTGGCTGGGGAGGAGCTAGGGAAGGTCTAGCTAGTTAGTAGCGGCTGAGTAACATATCACTGCATTTGCTTTCCTCTCTGCACACAGGGTGTTAAGGCTTGTCTTGACATGGATAGCTCAGGCTAGCCTGATCTTGTCAGATCTTGGAAGCTAAGCAGGGTTGGCCCTGGTTAGTATTTGGATGGGAACCACCAAAGAAGTCCAGGGTTTCTACACAGAAGCAGGCCACCTCTGTTAGTCTCTTTCCTTGAATACCCTATGGGGCTGTGATTTGACAGCACTTCCCAACACCAATTAAGGCCTAGGCATGCCCTGAGGCGTGAGTTTTGGGGGTACAAACTAAAGGGCAAGAACCAAAGGGCTCTTGATCTTTGGCTCTTGGTCTGTGAGTCAGAGCCTAGAGCTAGGCAGAAGGTGGTGGAGAGAGAAAACCCGCTTAACAATCGGAAGCTCCCTCTACCCATTTGTTTGTTGCTGTATTTGTTTTCCCTCTGCATTTTTAGCCTCTTTGGGTCTTAATTGGGGAGAAAAACAGAATATAAATATACTATTTTTTGTAAAAATAAATAAGATGACATAGCAGTGTCACTGTCTCCTGCTGCCTTACAGATTTGACAGGCCTGGATGGATCCCAGACTCGACAAAACCATGAAGAAAGTAAAGGATCACCTAAACCCAATCACAAGGAATGAGTAACTTCACTGTTAATTTTGAGCGGGAAAGGCTGCCCATGCCAAGATTTCATAGCAGCCTGTCAATGGATTTAATACTATACTTCTTATCAGGGAGTTGGAAGGTTTCAGCATATACAGTAAGCAAAGAGTATTTGGTATTTCATGAAACTCTGACACATTTTGATGGTACTTTAAGTAGACTTTAAGCCTAGATTTGCACAAGCCAGATTTGTTGCTGTATTCATGCATGCACCTTGTTCCTTCCATCCTCCCTAAATCGAGAATCTTTGTTAGCAGGCTGCCTGTGAGGGACAAATGGAGATGCATGGGTTAACCAGAGTTGAATCCTTCTGCCCAACTCTGGGATTTTAAGCCTATAATAAGCCGGTTTGTATAGAAGGGAGAAATAAACTCTGGCTGATCCACTCATCTGCACTCATACTTCATAGCTGGATAGAGTTGTAGTATAACCCTAAGCAGAGTTATACCTTTCTACGTCCATTGATTTTCACTGACTTAGAAGGGTGTGACTCTGCTTAAAATGACAATGATGGTTTCTAAAGAAATTTTTTCCCATGCAAGAGGTGGGGGAAAAGAAAGGAGTGAAGTTTGTGCTTGATTACAGCAACAAGCTGAGTTCATGCACATCCAGGCTTAATGTCAGGTTAAAGTGAGATCTGAATGCAGCTTCTGTGCATGTGTGTGCATGCACAGAATTACAGTTATCATTAGTACTTTATTAATAACCTATTGTAACTTACCACACTACCAACCCAGAGCTCTGACTCTTCGCATTCCACAGCTGGCAGCAGGAAATTACCATGGCCCCGGTCACACGGCAAAGTTGCCGCGGGAGAGGCACGGGAGTCCCGCAGATTTTCCAGGCGTGATCTCACCCCAACATCTGGGAAGCGCAGTGCTCCCATGGTGAACCTGTGGCTCCCCACCGAAGGTGCGGAGTTAAAAACTAGTACCTACGAGGTACTAGTTTCCTGAAACCGTGGACCAAGGGCGGGCGTCTGATCATGTTCCTGGTGGACTTACGTGGCATCCGGCGCCCACCGCTGTTCATCTCCGCAGGTTGCGCAACAGCGCCCAACAGCGCATGCGCACAAAGAGCAATTGCTAGTGCAATCACGTGGTGCGGCTTCTGTTCCGCGCTGCAGGATACCCGTCTGATCGGCATTTACCCCGAACCACGGGACCTCGACCGGGACGTATGCTCGGGCAGCCGTGCGTTAGTTTCCTCTGGGGCAATTAGCCACGCCTCCCCCCCGCGATATCCGGCCCGTCCGGCCTATGATACGTATTTACTGGCTTTCCTAGATCATGGAATTTTTCTACTACATATTTCAGTGTACAAAGTGTTTTATAATTCTTATGTCATTTATCCATATAATCCTGTCAGATAGCTTTGTCTGGGTGGCACTGATTGAGAGCAAGACTCTCCTTCATGGCTGAGCATGGATTTGATCCTGAATCTCTCTCTCTCTCTCTCTTGTCCAAAGCCCACTATATTTCAATGGTATCACAGTGCCTTTTGATTGTTGTTGAATAACAATACATATTGCAAATACGCTTTCCACAGCTCATATTCCAAAAGCTCCTGAGAGTTAAAAAAGAGGAACACTTAAATCAGAGAATGTGAACATGACAGCATCCGCAAATCATTTCCATGAAACCACTCCCCAGTTAGTCTTAAATAATCACATGTAATTTACCTGTACATTTCTGTTGTGTGCATTTGGGAAATTTCTTTATATTTAGAAAGCAATTGGAAAAAAAGAGTGTCAACACTGGAGCCCCTTGAGAAATACCCTGGAGGTCTAAACATTGATTCTTGGTTTGATTTCTTTGTTATGGGAAAAGAAAACAAAGAAGTGAAAAGTTGGCGATATGTTAGTATATTTTCATTCTTTTTTTAAAAAAAAAACAACAACAACAGAGTAGCAAGTGGATATTTCCTTGTAAAAGTGTCCAGAGGCTATTTTGTTAGCATTTTGATCAGAAACCATCTCTTTTTGAAGACAGAACAACAATGAAGGTTGCAATGAAAGGAGATAATGCCCTGATTTTTGTCTGTTATCCTCTAACATCCCCCCTTCTACCCTTTCCAAGTTTTCATCATTGAAAAGCCCCTCTGATTTAATTAAAAAAAGAAAAAAAAATTCGGCCTTTCAGCTCTGTGGAACATGCAGACAAATAAATTAAAAAGTGGGAGAAGTGGAACTAACCCAATAATCCGTGAAAACCTAATTTCCCTTACCAGCGTTGCTGACGCAAGCCTGTCCCCTCTCCCTTCCCCATCTCCAGTTCTGGGGCAGTGATTGGAGAAATTGGCTAACAAGATCAGAAAATTTAATTACAGTTATGCTTCCCCTTCTCCAGAAATTGGATGTCACACTTCCTTGTTGCCTGTTTTAAAGATGTGCTATAGTTGATTTTCATATAGCTTGATTTCTCGTGTCTTTTAGCATTGCAAATGAGGGTTCAAGTTCAGCCTTAGGGTCGCAAAGTAGAGGTCAGGGAGCCAATTCACAGGCAATGAAAGCAGACACGCTCCTGACCTCCCTGTGTATTATTGTTTGACCTTACTTGTTCCAAAATCCTTAATTTAACAGCCATGGTCTCAAATTACTCAAAGGCTCTGTGTGTGGTGTGTGTGTGTAAAGGGAAAAAGATCACCCATAATTTTCATTATGACCAAATCAAGTTCAAGACCAGGAGTTTCAGGGCACTGGAATACTCATAGTGAGGCTTATTAATTTGAAAGTATAACAAAGGCTGATGGGGAAGATGCCCATAGTCAGTAACAGACAGCTGGAACAGTATTAGATCCACCTTAGAAATGCTACTAAAAATCCTATCCCCGAGCTGGCTTCTCCCTCTCCACTTGGTTGTGCTTACCATTTTGACAGCATAATTGTAACTTTCCCTGCTCCCACATGGTATCATGGGCTGTTGCTGATACAGGCTCAGAAACTCATGACACTGTGACCATGTGGCGAACATTTGGTGAATGTTCCTGAATCTTACAGGGGGGGGGGGTGGAGAAAGAATCTGCCATTACCCCAGGGATGCTTTTTTCCAGCAGCACTTTCAGGGCATGTCTGCTCAAGCCTACAGTAAAAACCAACCAAACAAATTATCTTAAATTCCCAGGTTCAGTCCTATGACGTCCAAGGCTGACTTTTTGGTGAAGCAGCCTGAAGAACACTGTGCTAGTTGCGAACCCGACTCT
The DNA here is from genome assembly GCF_001447785.1 of Gekko japonicus. Lineage (NCBI taxonomy): Eukaryota > Metazoa > Chordata > Lepidosauria > Squamata > Gekkonidae > Gekko > Gekko japonicus. The sequence continues at coordinate 702,602 of NW_015163610.1, forward strand.
GTATGCATCACGCCTGGAGCAGGAACAGGCCCATTGGGGTGGAAGCCATGGTTTCCTCTGTAGAGGACCCAGAATCTTTCTTGCCTTTAATAGAAACTTTCTTGCTTGTCTGCTTTTCTTTCTCTGTTTTGCCTTTGCCATCAGCCATTGCCAGGATGAACTGAATGAGGCACTTGCAGTCTCTTAAGACTTCTGTACCCAGCTCAGTATACAGAAACAAGTGGCTTTAGAACAGAGGACAAAAGATGCAGATGTGCATATCACACACAGACTTTTCCTTCAGCTGTAAAAGAGGCTGGAGATCAACTACAATGACAAAAAGATATCAAAGCCAAAACATAGACCCAAATCACCTGTGCCTTGTAAAGCTCAGAAAAGCTGAAGTGCAGTTGGAAATCAACTTTCCTCTGTGAGCATCAATCAATTCAGACACCTGGTACAGGCACATTTAAAGATACTTTTCTGTTTCTCACACATCCAAAATGTGATATGTGCACAGTGAACACTGCTTTTCTGGGTGTTTTTTTACATGTGTACACCAACAGTGAATAAGGGCAGGAAAGCACAAGTAAGTGGCATGTGTGAACTTGGCATTGGTTTCAGTTTCTGAATGGTGAACATTAGAGGACGAGGAGATTGGATTTATACTCCACCCTTCACTCGGAGTCTCAGAGTGGCTTGCAAACTCCTTTCCCTTCCCCTCCCCCCAACAGACACCCTGTGAGGTAGGTGGGGCTGAGAGAGCTCTTTCAAGAACTGCCCTTTCAAGGACAGCTCTTGTCAGAACTATGGCTTGCCCAAGGTCATCCAGCCAGGTGCAAGTGGAGGAGTGGGGAATCAAACCTGGTTCTCCCAGATTAGAGTCTGCACACTTAACCACTACCCCAAACTGGATTGATATTTTCAAAAAGTGGTTTCCTCCCCTTCCCCTCCTTCCATACCTTTCCTTAAACAAGCTGTTGCTTGTTTTCCAGGTTACATACATATATGGCCCTCTGCTAGTCTGCAAGATTAGGAAAACGAAGTTGTTTAGCAGACAACACCACTTAATGCAGATTTCATTTTATTTGGATGGAAGTAAGTTTTCCCAAAGCCAGGGTGGACTGGGAAGTTCACATGGCCAAAGAACCAGCTAAGCTGAGTGGCCCTTGTGCCACTGTGAGCCAGGACTATGAGGGCCACTCAGCTCAGAGCCTGATGATTTATTTATTTATTTTATTTGACTTCTATCCCACCCTCCCCGCCATAGCAGGCTCTGGGCGGCTCACATCATTATTACAAGTAAAACAATCTCTCAGGTAGAATTACAATGCATTAAGTTTAAAACAATATACAAAGTGCTAGCAGTAACATATCCCATGGCGGGAGTCCACTGTTAGTGCATGGTCTGGGTCATATCAGCAAGGCACAGGCTATTCAGGGATGGTAATGCTGTTATGATGTTATTGATATTGATGGTGGTGTTGGGGCCAGGGCCTCAGATGGTTGCGGGCGGCTCCTTGTGCGAATGTCTGGTGGAAGAGCTCCGTTTTATAGGCTCTGCAGAACTGTAAAAGGTCCTGCAAGGCCCTGGGCCAATTTCAGACTATTGAGATATATGTCTAGGTAATAAAGGTAGCAAGCAGTTACTAGATCAGTTTGATCTGTTTGACAGTCCTAGCTGTCATGCTAGTGATTAAGTGATTATAGCCAGGTGTTATACTAGCAGGTGTTCTCTATCAGGCATTGTTAGAGTCGGTAATTAATTCACCTTGTTAGTGATTGGCTAGGTTTAGTATATTAGCTATCAGCTTGAGAAGCTAGGTGGGGACTTAGTCTCTCAAGCTAAGGCACGGTATGCTGTATGATAGCCTGTATATCTCTGTGTATATATTCACCATTATATCTATATAAACTTTCTGTGCACCTTCATCACCAGTCGGTCTCCAGCTTCTTATTTACTACACCCAATACAGACTGGCAATTTGAAGTGCTAGGGAGTTGTGGCAAAGAAGACCTGGAACAGACCCAGAACGGCTGGGTCACGGTATTCCCGTTCACACTGCAGTGGATGAAGTGGGAGGATACCGTGGAGGATGCACATTTCGAAGGAAGATCTTCTTCTGAACAAAGATGTAGGACAAAAAATGTCTCTCAGAGATTCATATCCTCTGGTGACGTCTCACAATTATCAAGGAAGATTTTCAATGTTCATAACAGCTGTAATGTGTAGTAGAACCTGCCATGGGCTAAGATGACTGTAATGACTCTCTGAGAGACACTTTTTGTCCTACATCTTTGTTCAGAAGAAGATCTTCCTTCGAAACAGCAAGACATTCCGGAGATCACCGTCAATATATTTTTCTATTATTATGTATATTATTTTTGTTCACTTTTCTATGATTCTTTAAAGATATATATTAAGCATCACTTTTTCACAGTTTTTCTTGTTCTCCGTGGGATTCTATAAAACCATCTTTTCCTTTCACAGCTGGGATGCCAGCAGCATTGCTTGACCAGCTAAGTCTTAGGCATGGCTGGGCCATTTACTGTACCTGGTCATTTATATTCTCCTCATGCTGCTTTTCCCATAACTGTAAGCCGCACTTAAAATGCAGCACAGGCATCATATCAGATAACGAAGAATGATTTATTGAACATATTGGTAAACAGCACAGATAAGGGAGAAATACACTTCAGAAATGCAAAAACAGTTATAGGAACATATTCTGAGTGGCTGCAGTCAGCTTCTTTCCATTGGCTTTCTTACCACAAAGGGGGGGGGACAAACACATTTCCCCTCTTGAGCTGGTACACACAGGCACCAAATGCAAGGCTTTGTACTTGCTTAGAATGTTTGCCTAGGGGTATGTTGTACTCTTAAAATAATTAATATACCTTTGCTGTTAAAATGATGTATTTAGCCAGAAGCTGCTTGAAAATGAAGAAAAAACACAACCTAAAACAATCCTGGGGTAGTCCAATAACCCCAGTACTGTCTACTTGGACAGGACTGCTATCAGAGATCCCTTAATGGGGTCAAACCTGAAACTTCCTGTGAACAACATATGCACTTACAATGGCCCCTGGTCCCCTGTGTCAGGACTTTGAATCAGAGATTTCCTGAATGCAAAATATATTCTCTGCCACTAAATTGTGGTCCCTTCCTCAAATACATACGTCACTGATTGCTCATGTTCTCATATATGTTGAAACATATCTGATTGGGTATAAAGCAAAAGAGCAATGTTACCCACGAGGTTCCACAAGAATACCTTCTTACCTGTTTGTGATGGCACATTATTCTCTGCAACTATGAATTTTATTCCTGTTTAGAGTTATAATTCAGCCTATAGGCCCACTGATTTCAGTAACACTTCTGAGGGCACACCGATCCTTTCCCTTCAGGTATCTGTAATATACTTGTACCTTCAGATCTCTGTAATGTAATGTAATGTATGGTGTCAAGGGGGGGGGATCATCTATCCACTTGTGCTGCCACAGCAATTTATTGATTTATAATCCCCCACAAAGATTATAAGAGCCACAAGGAACAGTGAGTGCCACTGCATTTTAACACTACTTTTTGTGCTATTATTCCCCTTCTGCCTTTGTAAAATATGTGCCAGGGAACAGGTAGAATAGTACCAACTATCCTTTTTGCTAACATGCTCATGCAGTCCTCTTATGCTCTGAGTATTACAAAGATGGCCATCTTCAGCCATTTTCTGGCTGCTTTTGTTCCGGTGTAATTGAAAACGGGACAAGGACACTAGAAGAAGCTCTTTACAGCATACTTCATGAGCTAGCCATGGTGCTGAATGCCAGTCTTTTCATGCAACCACCCCAATATGAACAATGGGCCTCAGTGTTCTGAAGTTTGCACTTCTTCAAGTTAGACCCAAGTCAATCACATTACACTATCATAACCACTGTTCCCTCTAAGCTGAGTTAGTGTGAGCTAGCTCACAGGTTTTTAGCCTCCAGCTCACACATTTTTGTTTTAGCTCAGGAAGGATGGCTACAGAGCAAACCAATTTAACGCAGTAGCCAAATGGCTCGCTCACAACTTTAATGCTAGTAGCTCACAAAGTAGAATTTTTGCTCACATGACTCCACAGCTTAGAGGGAACATTGATTCATAACTGTAAAACTTGGGCCTAGTGAGCCACTTCCAGGCAAGGGTTCGGATTGTGGACAATTGGTGCTGGGTGAATTCCATTCCAGCTCACTTTGGAATTGGCCTCTGAAAAAATGAGATAGCTTCTTGTCTCCAATTGACAGATGGCTCAATTTATTGAGTTTACTTCTAAGCACTACACTGACATCACTTGGGGTGCAATAGGGCCCAAAAACTTCTCCCAAGCCTTTCCTGAGAGCATCTGTACCTATCTCCCTTCCCTAGCCTGATA
>NW_015163610.1:707049-731922 GCF_001447785.1 Gekko japonicus
TTGCCTCAGTGGGCCATATTGAGGCAACAAGGAACACAAAGTTCAATAGTTTGGCCAAAATGAATTAAATGGTTTTTTGAGGCACAATGATCAACACTCCATCAAATAAACCAAAACACACAACAGAAGGGAAGGAAGAGAATGAAAAGGGGGAAAGCTTATGTCCACTGTTGTTATTGTTGGTGCTTTATATGTATGTCCAATGCAATACAAACATAAAATTCTTCAGACCTGGTAAGTATCCAGTGCCGAATATTGTAAGCCACAGTTAAAATTAAGACTGTGACAAACCTAAACACAGTTGGAAATTACATTTAAATTGGTGTGAATGGTTTCCAAATAAATGCACTCCAGAGCAGGGCATTTGGTACCCAGTCTAATTCTGAGAGCTGTCCCCCTTCCATTGCAGGATCCACTGTGGGCTTGTTATCTTTGATAAGCAAAGCATTTAAAAGTAGGCAGAAATAAGAATGTGGGCACTTAAGTAGGATGCAGAAGCCCCATGTTATATCTCTGAGATTGAAGAATATAATCCCCAGCTCTTCCGCATCTGCAGCCTTGCCTGGTTGCTCACATACCAGATAATTCCAGCATTCGGAATCGGATTTCACTGCAAGGGGAGAAAGCATAGGAAGAGCAAGCCTGACTGTCACGTTTGCATAGGAAAGATTAAGGCAGAATCTAATGAGCTCATTAATTTCATTTCATTAACCAAACAGCGCAGTGGAGAACTGCAAATATTTAAAGAAGCCCAGCAGGGTCAGAGATGCATTTAATTAATATTGTCACATGATGTCAAGAACTTAAAAGAAAAATTGCCCTGTTGCTACATTGTTAAAATGTAATCCTTATGTTAGGGTGACATCTCCCTTATTGTTTGAAAGGTTACATAGTTTGAGAAGAATGGCCTGGAGTTGGGGAACCTACTGTGCTATCAAATGCATCTATTGTTGCATTTCCACCCAGAGTGATTGCTCTCTGTCATGTTCTCTGTTTAGGGCAGTTTTTTAAAAGGAAAAAAAAAGACTGCCCTAAATTTTGTAATGAATATGATATCTTGGCACAGCATTTGGATACTTGACAGTCACTGGATTTCTAATACGTCTGCAAATGTGCTGTCAGTGTTTGCAAAATGCTCTGAGACAAGACAATCCTAAACAGAGTTGCACCCTTCAAATTCCATTGACGTCAATGGGCTTAGAAGGTTGTAATTCTGCATGGGATGGCACTGTTAAAGCTTTTTTTTTTTTTTTGCTTCACAGTAGTTTACTTGCACATGGCATTCTGTCATTTTGGCTGGACTTCCATTTTTCCTTTTTCTTTCTTTCTTTTTTTTTTTGATCACTCCTGGATCTTTGTTCCTCCCCTCACCTATCAGTATTTCTCTTCCTGCCACTAAATGACTTATCTTTGTTAAAAAAAAAAAGCAGCACTGTAGAATATGGTGAGATCTACATGTAGATTTACATAAGGGGGTACACTAAAACTTTTGCATAAATCAGTCTGGATAATGCATCTTAAACATGTTGGATGGTTTTCTTGGTGCAGGTTGTGGAAGTCTAGTGCAAAGGGATAAACCTCCTGGTATATGACTACATTTTTCATTATGGTAGCTTTAGAGAAGACAGTTTATATACAATGTGAACTAAGTCTTTGCTCAAAGGGTTCGCAATTTATGCAGGGGAATGCACATCAAATGGTTGTCACAAGCAAGCACAGTTAAGAGCATGACTGTTAGAACTGGTGCAATAAACAGTCATTACATTACAGCAGCTGCTTAATTACTATCAGATGCTTTATAGGCAGTATAGTACAGGTGGGCTTTCAGGAAGGAGTTTAAACATGCAGACATTTACCACAGAAATGGATACACAACCCAGTGATTTGATTGTCAAGCATTTGGGGGAGGAGAGCCTCTTTTCCGTACATGCTTTGCCTGATCTAGTTCTGCCAGGCTGGAGTAATATTGGCTCTCACAAATATCACTGCTGCAATCTTCATCAATCACATGTTTGAAAATCAAATTCAGCCTGTTGGCAATGCTGCCTGTTTTCTTTTGAGTCAGGAATCCGGAGGTTTGCATTGATTTTAAATGATCACCATTTCATGTATATTTTGTGCCTTTGCAGTTGGTACTATTCATTTTGACTTGGTCAGCTGGTTGGTGGCTGCGACTGCTACATGGTCCTGGTACATGGATTGCTGGGTTTAGATGGGAATTGTAGTTTCCTCAGCCTTTTGATTAAGCTCAGGAGGGCACAAGAACTACAACTCTCATCAGCTTTGGCAAGAAGTCTTGCAACAGTCTATGGGTTTTAGTAAAATAAATTAAAACTCAACAACCAGATTCAGACTAGAGGCAGTATGAAGGACAAAATATATGTTACACTTCAATCACATCTCATGGCTTCTTCCCCCTTGCAAAATGCTCTTGAAAGATGGTGAATGGCATCATACAAAATATGGGAAATAAGATGAAGGTGATGGTCTACCATCTCCCTGCAACTCACATTGTCAGTTAAACTCTTCACTTCCCAATTGCCTTTACCACCACAGGATTCCAGACCCATTCTTGGCCCCGGGCATACGGGCCGGCTGAAACGCGGCTACTCCGAGCCGCTCCAAACTTGCTACGCCGCGGCGGGATCCCACGGATCCCCTAGCCGCGGCACAGCACTCCCCGGCATGCTCAGATGCTGGGGAGGAAAAGTCCGAGGGGAGGGGGGAGGCTGCCGAACTGCGCATGCTCGGGCATGCGCAGTACGGCTGGGGGCCGGGATGCGGCGGCGCAAGGACGCGCCGCCGATCCCACAGCCCTGCCTGCGCCGCACCAATGGTTGCAACCACCTAGAGAGGGGGTTGTTTTTTTGTGGCGCGGTATGGGCCGTTGGAACGGATCGGGGACGGAGACGGCACGCTCGCCAGATGTTGAGGTGAGATCGCGCCTGTTTGCTCCGCCCCGGTTCCGTCCCGCTCCCGGCCCAAATGGGCTCGTATGGACGGGGCCCTTGTAAGGCAAACAATGGTGGGTAAAAGCAGTGGAGTCGGGGATTTCAGGACAAATCAGCCAGAGGGGGAAAGATTAAGTGACTTCTTCCATTTGCTTCTTCTATAATGCAAATCAGTCCTGCTTGAGGGCATTTTACAGTGGAGACAAGGTTGGTAAGGCTCCCTTACAGTGTTGCCAGAAAGTTCCCTTTTGGTTTGTCTTTTTTCCATCTTGATACTTAAGACCAGATCCTTGTTGTGTGTCATGTGGTGCCAATAAGATTGTTTCTGGTCATTTTCATGACAGAAAACAGGATCACATCTCAGTCATACTAATCAAGGCTATTAAGGTTGTCTCCTCCAGAAGAGGCATCTCCCCACTTTGTCTGAATTTTCCTTACTGTCATTGTGGTCATTGCTCAGGTTGAAGGGGTTCCTTAATCTGGTCATAAAACCTAAACCAGCAGCTTTAAGGAGTGAGAAGCAGCTGAAGGAGCATTTTCTTCCTTATATCCAGGCTAGTTGAGCATAGAATTGGGGCTGAGACTGGAAAGTGGGCCGCATTATATAATTCTAGGGTATTTTCTGACCGCACATGATAGCAGTAGTAGAACAGTAGTAGTTTGCCCCTTTAACTGACTCCAGTTTGAATCTTGCTGTTGTATTTTAGTTTACACCTGAAATCACAAGTTACAGCCTACTAAAATTGTATTCTTTGGTATGATAAAAGAAAGCTGTGCTTTTAGCAAGTTGTACAGCTGGAGACTGAGTGCTTCCCGAGTGTCCAGGCTATGAGATTGCAGAATTGATCAAAAGCCATACTTTTTTCAGAAACCATACAGATTAGAGCAGAATCTCCCTATTGTTTCCCTTCTCCCCACAAAGCACATTTACACCTGGGATCCAATATGATGATCAGTGACCTGGAAATACAACCAACAGGGGCTTTGGTGAGTGCTGGGTACAGAGAAGAGGTGTGGGGATGTTGAAACTCAAAAAGCTTTTTACTTAATAAGAGAGATCTGTCTGAAAGGGCAGAAAATGCCCTCACTGGACTAAAGTTATTTTAGTGCATCTATAATAGCATACAGTAGTCAATTTGGGTCAAATGCTAGTGAGAGAGCTTGCAGGTATGCAGTCTCTACTTCATGATATTCTGACTAGCTCAGGATGCTGCCATATGGATCTGTGCTTCCAGCTTTATTTTACACACAGAAGGGAAACATGCACTTTATGTTCTACATAGAATCTGGAGAGGAAACTGTGAAGAAACTGTTATTCACAGTGGCTGGGGACAGACTGGAATGTGCCCCTAATTACTCTGTCACTCCCACCCTGATTCAGCCACACCGCACACTTCTTCTGTGGTTGACCATTCAGATTATTGCTGCGCATCAACCATGGAGTGTGCGATCTGGTCTTTTTTTAAAAAACCCCCCACAACTTTGACCTTTTGTTGGAAAACATTTCTTGGGTGGACATGTGTGCCCATGCACCCATATTCTAAATTTAAAAAAAAACACACACAGAATGGTGAAACTGGAACTAAAGGTTCACACTTCCAAACCAGTTTGAGCATGCACCGGGGGAGTTGAGACATCTGGAAATGTGGGATGAATGCACGGGGATCCATTAGCACAAAAATTCAACTACTGTCTATTTACTCCGTCTCCAACTTGTCTTACGATGGGGTGAGTATGACTGGGGAATGGCTGCCAGATGTGGATGTGTGAACCAGCCAGTTTAATCCATTAGGGAAAAGCAACTATATTGGGCCAAACTGCCCATCTGACTGCAGTCAGTGAGCACCTGTGAGTACTTGTATGTACATGGGAAATGTTGCATGCCAATGTGTTGCAATGATTTAGAATGCATGATCTTCTGCAGGTTTCTTAATGGTAATCGACATAATATATGAACATGTAAAAATGGAGAGGGAGAAGCATTGGACCAGGCAATATCCTACCCCCCCCCAAAAGGCACAATCTGTTGGAACTTTTCCTTCACAATTTTATACTGTGATGTGCAGCAACTTATATAGGCAAGGACTGATTTACACACTGAAATTTACAAAAAGTAAAATTTTGTTAACTTCTGAATCCTCGTATTTCTGGAGGTCATTCTAAAATCTGCCACGCTAACATGATCAGGCTTCTCTCTAGCACACAAGACATTTAGGAACACTTTTCTAGACTCCTCCTACTCCTCTAAACTCATAGTTTGAGAAAGCTTTTAAGAGTAGGCAAATCCACAGTTTCAGGCACGTCATTGGAGGCACATCACACTCAGAAGCATAGCTAGATGGACTATTGCTCTGTCTGACCTAATAGGGCCAGGCTTATATTTTAAAGCCATTCTATAGCTTAGTAGATGGATAAGGATGACATCATGTTTTGTTTTTTTAGACTGTCCGTTCTGTAACAAGGGATATATAAACATGTGGTACTGTCTTTCATACTTGGGCAGCAGGTTCTCCCATAGGGCCTAAATCCCTGTTGGTATCTGTCAGTTTGGGCTCACTTCTGATGGAAGCTGCACCTGTGCACCCATGGGAATATGCCAAAGAAGAATGCTAAGCCAGTCCTTGATTAATGCATCCATCTCTCTGGCAGCTCAGTGCATCGGCTCCCCTAGACCCTTCTCTCCCTGGTAAGTGGTGTCTTCATTTAGCAGTACAGAATGTTTCTCATGCTATATATTATTTATTCACTGTTTAATAATTAAGAATGGTAAATCATTAAATCAAATGGTCTGTAACAACAGGCTTTTGAAAAACCAGAGTCCCAGGGTCAGTGTCAAGACAACAAACCTGGCAAGAGATTTGGAAAGTGGAAAGGGGCCAAATGGCAGGCAACAAGTTAAAAATCTTTCATTTCTGGCACAGTGTGGAAACATCTATTTGTTTGTGTGTATGTACACTGGCAGTGATTTGCAGCAGCACACCTTTTCTGAATTAATTAAATGTCATGGGATTTCATTTATAATAAATTTCTGTTTGTCAGAGAGATGAAAACACGAGTGCTAAGTACCCCATGCTTTGCTATCGGCGTAATGTTACTTTTACCATCAATTGGCAACATGTAAAGGGGGGAAAAACATTACAAAAATGTTCATGCTAAAAATAAAATTAAACACAAACAATCCAATGATGCCAGATCAAAGGTTTATAGCTTTCCCTCAAGGTTCAGTGTCACATTCACTCATCTGTGCATTCTAATGGTTTTGGAATGGATGGTATTGGACATGGCAGCTGAACAAATACATTTTACCTTCTGTACCCAGGGCAATAGAGCTAGCCTCTTACATCATTTGGAAAGATACTTATACTTCATTACCATCTGAAATTGGTGGGCTTATGGGCTTCCGGTCTAGCTAAGATGGAGGACTGAAGCGTTTCGCAATCGTGCGAAGCGAGCGACGGCCACTTTTGACAGTTTGGGCAATATACAGCCCAACGCATCACTCCCCAGCGAGGGGGGGGGACAAGCAGGCAGCAGCGCCCTAGAGGGAGTGTGAGGTTGGCGTAATCCAGCTTCGGAAGAAGCTGAATTGGGCTTTGACCTCCTCCCACGAAGAAGGCAAGTGCCAAGCAACTCTATAGTGGCCGATCGAGCCGGGCTACCGGCATAAATTCTTCGTCAGCAGACTTCTTTGAAGAGGGACAACAACTGTGAGTTAAAAGAAACAATGCGAAACCCGTTTTGAACGTGCTAGATAACAAAAACGTGCCGCTTACCTGAACTGAGTTTGGAGTCAATTTGAATTAAGCGGTTGAGCGGAAAATGAATAGTAAATCCCAGAAATCCGATTCCGGAGAGAAAAAAGTTGATTGAAGCCTTTAAAAACTGTAAAAACGCTTATTGTTTAACATTCCTGTGGTGAAGATGGAGCCGTGTGCGCAACTGTAAAATCGAAACTCACGAACAATAGCGTGGGAAGAGCAGGCTGGTGTCACAAAGAAAGAAGTCCGTGTGAAACATCCAGGAAGTTGAATTCCTAGACGGGCATTAGCGAAAGGAAGACAGTGGAACTTTTAAAGGTGCCGGACCGGAAGTGAGTTGTATGCGGAAGGAAGGGCCTGCAAAGTATCAATTTGACCTACTCTACATGAAATTACCATAGAGAAGTTGCGCCCGACATTTTGAGGAGGACTTCAACTAAATTTGCTTTTTTAATATATTTCTAAGGGTCTTTGGAAAGCGTAAACAGAGAGGCATGGAGGACTAAATCTTATCATCTAGAAGAGTGCTTTATCTTGCGAATCTGTGAATTGAAAAGAAATCGCCAAGACGGAGACCAGGAGAGGCAAGAAAAGAGCCGACTCAGACCCAGAACTTAAACCAGTTGTGAGACCTAGGATTGGATCTACTTCAACCCCCAAAATGACAAGGAAAAGAGAGAAAAAAGAGATGCAAGCCTCCATGGAAGCAATGGAGAAGAGAATGACAGAGGCAATACAAGCCATGGGGGAGCAGATAGAAAAAACATTGGGGGACCAACTGGAGAAGCAAACTCAGATTCATCTGAAACATCTAGAAGAAGTCCAAGAGAAGAACATAACAGCATTGAAGGAACTGGTTACTACAGAAATAACTTCAATCAAGCAAGAAATGGAAGGAGTTAAGAAGGATGTTCAAGCAAATGCAACCAAGACTACAGAGACAGAGGAGAAGATACAAAAAATAGAAGAGAAACAAGATTCTTTGACTCAACAAATTACAAGATCAGAGACAATGATGGAGTTCAGAAGGATGCAGACTCATCTGAGATTCAGAGGCATTAAGGAAACAGAGAATGAGAATTTAAAAGAAAAAATGATGGAAGTGATAACGGCTTTTTTGGGCGAGGAAGAAGGGTCAATGGACTCAGACTTTGATTTGATTTATAGAGTGAACTCCAGAATTGCAGAAAAGAAGAATTTACCAAGGGATGTAATTGTACAATTTGTAACAAGATCAATAACAGAGGAGATATTCAAGAAGCAATTCAACGTCCCTTTTGTAATAGAGGGAAACAAAATTATGGTGATGAGAGAACTCCCAAGAACAATACTGCAAGACAGGAAAAGGTATAAATCCTTGGCGGACAAACTCAGAGCTTTGAGCATCAGATATAGATGGGAGATTCCACAAGGTTTATCCTTTACGTATCAAGGTGGGAGGATTCAGATCAGATCGATGATGGACTTTTATAAATTTAAGGCGGACAATGCGGACGTCTTTGGAGAACTTTAAAATAAAACGCATAATGGAGTACAAATTGTTGTCATGGAATGTTAATGGATTAAATTCACCAAACAAGAGGAAAAGAATCAATCATTGGATACAGAAACAGAAATGCAACGTGATATGCTTGCAAGAAACACATATTAGAAAACAGGATATAAAATATTTAAAGAATGCTTTATTTGGAATTGAATTTTGTTCTGCGGCCTCAAATAAGAAAAAAGGAGTTGTGACATATGTGAAGAAGGAGTTACAACCTACAGAAATTTTTAAGGACATAGATGGCAGATACGTGGGTGTGGAATTAATGATTCAGCAGAAAAAAACATTGTTGATCAACGTGTACGCACCCAATGGAGCAAAGGAAAAATTTTTTAAGGATATAACTGACCAATTACAACAATTGACTTATGAGCAAGTTATTATGGCCGGAGACTTTAATGGGACAATAGATCGTCTAGACAGAAAACCACAAAAGGACAACGAATTCAGCGGAAAATTGCCAAAGAATTTTTTTGAATTAGTTAAGCAAGAAAAATTAGAAGATGTTTGGAGGAAATGGAACCCGATGCAGAAAGACTTTACTTTTTATTCCAATAGACATTGCTCTTTTTCCAGAATTGATATGATTTGGATGTCTGAAGAATTATCAATGAAAACACATAAGACTGAAATTTTGCCAAGATGTAATTCAGATCACAATCCGGTGGTATGGAGTTCCACAGAAAGGAAAAAACCCTTTCTGTGGAGGATTAATGAAGACTTGTTGGATAAGAAAACAGTAATTGAGATGTTAAAGGAAGAAACGAAACAATTCTTTCAACAAAATTTAAATAAAGAAACACCGATACAGATTGTATGGGATGCTTATAAAGCGGTGATGAGAGGAATTCTCATCTCGCAAAACGTGAAGCAAAAAAAGGAAAAACTTCAAAAACAAACAGAAGTGTTAGAAAAAATTGCTCAGAAAGAAAAGGAATTAAAAAAGAAGCCTGGAAAAAAGCAAATTATTAAAGAATTAAAGTTGCTGAAGGAACAACTGAATGAGACTTGGAATCAGGAAATGTATTGGAATTTAAAGAAGTTACAACAGAAATCTTTTGAAGGGGCGAACAAACCGGGAAAATACTTAGCTTGGCAACTTAAGGCTAGAAGAGAGAGAAGAATGATAACCAAAATAATAGAAGATGGAAAAGAGTTCGTTGATCCTAATGGAATAAAGAGATGTTTCTTCAAGTATTATGCTAAACTATTCCAAACAACTAGAGTTGATCTTGAGAAGATTAAAACATATTTAAAGGAGATTCCACTACCAAAAATAAGTAAGGAATACAAAGATTTATTAAATGGTCCAATTCAAAAAGAAGAAGTGATGAAGGCAATAGAAGAGACAAAGTTGGGGAAGGCGCCTGGGCCGGACGGATTTACAGCGAAATTCTACAAAAAGATGAAAGAAGAAATTTCCCCGGTCCTGGAAGCTTTAACCAACGAAATAAGAGAAAACAAAAAGGTGCCGGACTCATGGAAAGAAGCAATTATTTCTTTGATTCCAAAGGAAGGACAAGATTCAACAAATGTAAAGAACTACAGGCCAATATCTCTTTTGAACAACGATTATAAAATCTTTGCAAAAATTATTGCAGAAAGGGTGAAAAACTATTTACAAACGGTAATTTCTGAAGATCAAGCGGGCTTTTTACCCAAAAGGCAGATTAGAGACAATGTAAGAATAGTAATGGACGCAATTGAATATTATGAAAAGCACCCAGAAAAAGAAGTAGCTTTTCTGTTTGTTGATGCAGAAAAAGCTTTTGACAATCTTAATTGGAATTTTATGCACCAGATGATGGAAAAGATTGAAGCGGGACAACATTTTAGAAATTGTATTGAAGCTATCTATTCTGAACAAAGAGCTAAAATAAATGTGAATAAAGAACTGACAGATAACTTCAAAGTACAGAAAGGAACAAGGCAAGGTTGTCCGTTATCACCGTTATTATTTATCTGGGTATTGGAAATACTTTTACAAAAAATACAGTACGATCAAGAAATAAAGGGCTTGACACATAAAGGACACCAATACAAATATCGAGCATTTGCAGACGATGTAATGTTTATGGTGGAAAACCCAACAGAAAAATTGACATTGCTTTTTCAAAAAATAAAGGAGTTTGGAGAATTGGCCGGCTTTTACGTAAATAAGAATAAAACAAAACTTATATGTAAAAACATGATCAAACAAAAACAAGTGGAACTACAAGAACTGGTACAATGTGAAGTAGTTAAAAAAACAAAATACCTTGGAATTGAATTAACGGCAAAAAATATAGACCTATATAAGAATAATTATGAGAAATTATGGACTAAGCTGACTCAAGATTTTAAGAAATGGGATAAAATGAACTTATCACTGATGGGAAGAATATCAGTTATAAAAATGAATGTCCTACCACGTTTGATGTTCCTGTTCCAAACAATACCAATTCTGCATAAAACGGATTTGTTGGCCAAGTGGCAACAAGAGTTGTCAAAATTTGTTTGGGCAGGCAAGAAACCAAGGATCAAAATGAAAATACTTTGTGATGCCAAAGAAAGAGGAGGTCTACAAATGCCAAATCTTAGACTATATTATGAAGCGGTTTGTCTAACATGGATGGATCAATGGGTGAAGCTTGAAAATGACAGATTGTTGGGGTTGGAAGGGCATGATTGTAGATTTGGCTGGCATGCATATTTATGGTATGACAAGATAAAAATGGACAGTTTTTTTAAACTTCACTTGGTGAGAAAAGCTTTGTATATGGTATGGACAAGATATAAGAAGTACCAGAGTGACTTAAGACCATTGTGGATTGTACCAGTAGAAGTGTTGATATCTTACTCAAGACAGCGAGGTAGAGACTGGTTGCCATATAGAGATTTAATTAAAAAAGAGGGAACAGAGTGGGTAATGAAAAAGCAGAATGAAATTGAATATGAATATGAGTGGTTGAAATATATGCAGATTTATGATCTTTTTAGATCTGACAAAAAAAACTATGGTTTTAGAGAGGAAAAAAATGAAATTGAAAAGGTATGGGAGAGTGGAGGAGGAAAAAATATTTCTAAAATGTATAAGGTGTTGTTAAAATGGTATACTGAAGATGAAACTGTTAAAGAACAAATGTTAAAATGGGCTATTAATATGAATAAGGAAGTAGATATGGAAACTTGGGAATATTTGTGGAAAAACTCTATTAAGATCTCGACATGTACTAATGTTAAAGAAAATTGTTATAAGATGATGTATAGGTGGTACATGACACCTAAGAAAATTGCAAATATGAATCAAAATATGTCAAACAAATGCTGGAAATGTAAGAGGCATGAGGGCTCATTTTATCATATGTGGTGGACTTGTGAGAAAGCTGTAGACTTTTGGACAAAAGTCCACAATGAAATGCAAAAAATATTGAAATGTTCTTTTAAAAAAGCACCGGAAATTCTGCTTTTGGGACTTAAAATGGAAGAAGTCAATACGACTAAAAAGACTTTACTCTGGTACCTGATAGTGACAGCGAGAATGATTTATGCTCAGTTTTGGAAGACAGAAAAGGTACCAGAGGTTGAAGAATGGATACAAAAAGTTCTGTTCATGGCACAAATGGATAAGATTACAAAAAAACTGAATAACAAAGAAGACGATGAGTTTTTTGGAGAATGGAATGACTTTAAAATTTATCTGGAAAAGAACTGGGATGTGAAACAAAACTTAATATGTTTAGATCAATATTAAGTCAAACGATGTTATCTTTAGATTGTAATGATGAAAAACTGATATTGTTGATGATATGAAGTAATTTGGAGCAGGGGTGGAAGCATTGTGGGAAGCCATTGGAGGGAGGGGAGGAACTGGGAATGGGGTAGACAATTGATAGAATGAAAAGTTTTATATGTTGTATTCCTGAGAAAATAAAAAATTTGTTTACCAAAAAAAAATGAAATTGGTGGGCTTATCATAAAGTCTTGACATTGTTTCTCTGCCATACAAAGATAACCAAGCCCTAACTACCATGAACATAAGAGAAGCCATGTTGGTCAGGCCAGTGGCCCACCCAGTCCAATACTCTGTGTCACACAGTGGCCCAAAACCAGGTGCCATCAGGAGATCCACCAGTGGGATCAAAACTCCACTGTTGTTCCCCAAGCACCAAGAATACAGAGCATCACTGCCCTGGATAGTGTTCCATCTATGCCTTGCGGCTAATAGCCACTGATAGACCTCTGCTCCATATGTTTACCTAATCCCCCCTTGAAGCTGTCTATGTTTGTAGCTGCCACCACTTCCTGCAGCAGTGAATTTCACATGTTAATTAAGAACATAAGAGAAGCCAGTGTTGGATCAGGTCAATGGCCCATCCAGTCCAACACTCTGTCACACAGTGGCCAAAAATATGAGGTGCCATCAGGAGGTCCATTGGTGGGGCCAGGACACTAGAAGCCCTCCCACTGTTGCCCCCCCCAAGCACCAAGAATAAAAAATCTACCTGCTCTATTCCATGCATAATCTTATAAACCTTGATCATGTCACCCCTCAGCCATCGTTTCTCCAAGCTAAAGAGCCCCAAGCTTTTTAACCTTTCTTCATAGGGAAAGTGGTCCAACCCTTTTATCATTCTAATTGCCCGTTTCTGTACTTTTCCCAATGCTATAATATCTTTTTTGAGGTGTGGTGGTGACCAGAACTATACACAGTACACAGCATTTCAAACATTGAAACTACTATTGGTGTGCTTCCGGTTTGGCTTCCGCGAATGGCGGACGCAACCTCGGGGGGCTCCCGAGGGCGTCTTCGCCCGCCTGCGGCTGAGAGGGGAATCCGCGCAAGCGGAGACCCGGACGAGCCCCAGGAGGGGCTCCGACTCGGGGCGCGCGAGAGGAAAGCCTCTTTCTCGACCAAACGGTCGGAAATTGAGGCTCCTCTCATGCCCCAATGAACCTCGCCGCGCTCGCGGCCCCGCACGGGGCTTAGCGGAGCCTCCAGACGCCACCTGAGTGATGAAGCGAAAATGCGAATGAAAAGAAAAGGAGCGTCTGAAATTGTAAGTTGTCGGTCGTTACGATGAAAAGAAGCTAAGCGCGTTTCTCCCCCCCCCCAGCGAAAGAGGAGGAGGGATTCCCGCACTCCCGTTTAAAAAGAGATTTTAAAGGAGAAAAGGGGGGGGAGAACGAAAACTGAAAAGGGTGGTGCCACTCGGCGATGGAATGTTTGATAGAAAGCTATGAAGATATATCTTTTGACTACGCTTTGCGAACTTTGTTTAATGTAAACAAAATAAATAAGATGTCGGTGCTGGAAAAAGAACTGCGCAACAAGAATGGAGGGTCTTCCTGTCTGAATGATAGTCTCCTCTGGGAAACCTTTTGAAAGGTTCTGAGCTGCGATGAACGAGGAAAATGCCTTTAAAGCGGAGGTGCGGATAAGGGATCCAGCTACAAGAACGACAGCGTTTATTTTAAAGTCAAAAGACATAAAAAGAGAAATAATCGTTCTAAAAGCTTGGAACTTTATCAGGAAGGCGTGTTGAAAAGTGGCAGCTACAGACTGTGATTGGAAAGCGAAGACCCGGAAGAGAAGTCAAGAAGCTGGAGAAGAGAAGGAGGAGGAGGATCCTTCCTGTCTTTTCGGAGGATAAACCAGCCCGAAGATAGAAGAAACAGCTCGCAAAGCGTTTGAAAAGTTTTTTTTTTTAATTAACAACATAATAGTGGGACACTACTAATTTCTTAACAATTGTTTTAACTGAGAAGATGAAAGATGATTGACAACACAATGAAGCCAAAGAAGAACTTTTTTTATTATTACTAACAGATTAATATACTAATGAAAACATCACTCGACCTTTTCTTTGCCCCTCTATATACCCTCCCTCCTTTCTATATGAAAAACAATAAAATTCTCTCCTCTTTAGGAGAGTTTACATACAAAAAAAAAGAGAAACTACTATTGGTGTAAAATGCTGTTCTTCAAGTTTTAACCAGGGTAGGCTAACCCAAGCATATAACACCGACATTATAAGAATTAATGGATTGCCTATTTCTTTTCAGGTGCAACTCTGGGCACTAGTTTCTAATCCATAAACCTGAGACTCATGTATTTGAAAGGCTGCCTTACATATTAAGGCAAGCGCAACATGTGGTGTACTCTTCTTAGAACACCGTAGATCCCTTCTTACTGAAAGAGGTGCAACTCTAGTAGTGCCATTCCCAAGCCCTAACAGTGGCAGACTGAAGCACATGTCCAGTTATGATGCAGAGTGTTTTATTGTTTGCAATGCATTGCTATGTAGAAAGGATTCCCATGCAGGAAGCAGCAATGCCAGCCTTTGTGTAGAATGACACGTGGATCTCGCATGATTTATGTATAGAAAAACTGTAATATTTCATGGCCCTGGGAAGCTGCATTTCTCAGGACCCAGTATGTGGTGCTGGAAACTATCTGTGAGACAGAAAGTCCCTTAGATCAGGCAGCAAAACCTCCGTTCCTGCGGGAGCTGTGCCCTGCTTTCTTCTCATTTAAAATAATTAAATCAGTTGGTATGATGAAAAAACCCGCCCTCTAACAATGAAGAGAAAATGTCAGACAGCTCTCCTTGGGTGGGCTTCTTGCTACTTTTGCCTCTTCACACAATGCAGCCTTTTGAAAAATCACCCTTTTTTGTTTTATTTATGAATAAATAATTGCCTTTGTGAAGAATACATCAAATTGCTCTCAGTGAGGTGACACTTTAAGTGAGCTTGTTACTTCTTTCTTTATCCAGCTTTGATTGATGTTTGTTAGAGTTTCCAGTTCCTTCCTCCTCTTTCCCCCCCTTTTCTCTCCTCACATTGTTCTCCACAGTGACTGGCTGCAGTTTCTGACTTTCTTTGAATTCCTTCCTTTCAGATGGAGTTCAGACCACACATGTCTGGAGCATCAGCCAAAAGTTGGAAAAGGATGAGGATGAGAAACAGTTTTAAACTTTTAATGCTGGCTTGAGGCTGGATTCTATGGAAGACCCCTGTCCTCTGCATGGCAGGCGTCTCCGCCTCCTGTTGACAAAATCTCATTAGCCTGATATTTACGCACACAGCCCAGGACTACAGCTACCTTTACTTATGGATCCCTCTAGTTCTCAGGGACTGGATAAACCCAGACAAGTTGTAAGTGGCCTACAGACTAAATGCTCGGCTATAACTTCTTTCCTGAAGGGCATATAAAACACCAGGTCCTTTGGGAACGTGCAGAACGAAATAGCACTTGGAAAGTTTCCTGAGCTTGACTTCTCACTATTTTTGTGCAAACTATCCTGTTTTGCATTTTGGCTCAGAAGAAAAGCACCCAGTATTAGTGGGGGAAAGGAGGTATTGCTTACTTTCAAATGAAAGGTTCATACTTTTTTTTTTAAAAAAAAGAACACTTCCAGCATTCAGTTTCTAAAATGTTATTGGGAAATGAAGATTGAATTTGAATCTTGATATGTTTTGACACAAATCGGCCAAGCTTAACTGAAAATATTACACAATGCAAAATTTCTCATCTGTGAAATATTTAACAGGGAAACAGCAATTTCTTTTGCCATGAACAGTTGCTTCCCTCTTCTCTGCAGCTGTCCCCATTGTTGAGGTTGTACAGTGACAGGGAGGGAATTGGATATTTTTTATGCAGACCTATTTCTGTGGAATGGGTCTTTACATTGGACAAGAACACTCTCTCTGAGCAGATGGGTGGATGGATTC
Source organism: Gekko japonicus (assembly GCF_001447785.1). Taxonomy (NCBI): domain Eukaryota; kingdom Metazoa; phylum Chordata; class Lepidosauria; order Squamata; family Gekkonidae; genus Gekko; species Gekko japonicus. The sequence goes on from NW_015163610.1 coordinate 723,021, forward strand.
AGTCACAGGGAAACTATGGCTTTCCAGGGGAGATACCTTCAAGAGCCTGACCACAGTGAAGCTATCAGTCCATATTCTACCTGGTTTCTTTGGATCTGAAAATGCTCTAAAAGTGCCTGATAAGAATTCCATGCAAAGCCAGTTGGGGCCTTCCCCCTACCTGGATACAGGCAAGAAACATTACAGATAGAACACTAGGGAAGCCCCCATGCACTCCTCTGAACTCCTGGAAGGAGGAGCAGGATACAAATGTAAAAGCAAATATCCGGTTGGTGAGGGGAGTCTGTCATAGCAAAATAATATCAGAGTCTAGGGGCACCGTAAAAACTCACATCATTTATTTCAATAGGAGCTTTTGTGAGTCATAGCTCACTTCTTTAGGTATGTAAAAGGAAGGTCACGCTGGAACTTCTTCATATGGGGAAGATTACAGGGGGAGGAGGTGGAGTTGAGAGAGGGAGGAGAGTCTGGAGTAGTGAGAATCTAATCTGGGGACAGGAGTTCTAAGCCTAAAAACCACATGTAACAAAGTTCACATGACAAAGAGCCCCAGGACATGAAGCCAGTGCTGTGCGCCATCACTTTCCCCTTCCCATCCTGCCTTCCTGGTTACCTCTTCTTCACACACTGACCTCTGTAGCAGCTCCACTTAATCCTCCCTCCACATGCACACATACTGGAATGCTGATGGTTCCGTCTCTCTCCGAGACCCGGTTTACTCATGCTGCTCTGAGATGGGGTTTAGCTTGCCTTTTCCATAGCCAACTTGTGACATAAACGATTTCTACATTCCAGGTAGCCTTGAAGGAAATGCTGGGAACTTTAGGTCCATTCTTCTGTGGAGATTAGAGAAAAGACGACATCTATTTCATTTGATCAGTGAAGGTGATAGGATTGCCAACTCTGGGTTGGGAAATCCTTGAAGATTTGGGGGATGGAGCCTGGGGGAAGGAAGGGGTTTGGGAAGGGGAGGCACCTCAGTGGGGTATAAAATAGCTGTTTTCTCCAGGAGTCTGGAGATCAACTGCAATTCCGAGTGATCTACTGGTCCAACCTGGAGGCTGGTAAGTTTAGGAGGAGACCTATAACCCTGTAGTATTTTCCCTGTGGAGGGAACTGTAGACATATGTTTATCATCTTCCACCAAGTGTCCAGTGGGGGGAAAAGCCAGGCAGTATGTCATCTAATACTGAGTCAGACTAGTGATACATCTAGCTTGGTGTTGTCTACTCTGACTGGCAGCATCTCTCCTGGTCTTCAGCAGAAAAAAATATCTTTCACCACACTTGCTACCTGAGATCTTGAGTCTCCAATGACTGAATCTCTTTGTACAAACAGGGTTGCTAATTGCTTGGAAGGGGAAAAGTCCCATCCTTTTAACAGAAGAACATTTACTACATAATATTTTCCTTCCCATGGCATGATAGGCTTTGGCTGCCCATTTCCACAGATTAAGCCTCTATTAAAGGGGCAGGGCAGTTTGCTGCTGGTTGGCTGGCAAGTGTCTTGTGCGTGCATGTCTTTCTTTGCTGTCTTAGCCTTGTCTCATTTAGGAGAAGGCAGGGAGAAAACAGGGCTGAGCTGTACAGGCTCAGCAAGATGTCAGACAAAAGTGGTCTTTTTGTTTGATGGGGAAATCAGTACTTTAGGGGGTCAACTGATAAAAGGATTGATGGTGAGAAGATCTGGATAGATAATGAAGGGGAAGTGATGGGGTAACCTGCATGGGGAAATGACTGGCTTGCATGCTTTGAAATGTATGTTGAGCTACAGTAGCAAATGTGGGGGTAAGAGACAGTTTCGTGCTTTGGGCTGAGGTTGGATTTCGACCTTTCATTCAGTTTGTGGCTTTGGACAACCTTAGCCTCATTGTGCAGCAGTCTGTGTGGGCAGACGGATGGCTCTGGGAAACTTAGAAGCAGCTGGGCACGAGGACCACAGTGATCCCCTGTTGTTGGTCCCCAAATCTATTTTCGGAAAGAGCAGATGTGTGTGTGTGTGTGTGTGTGTTAGTTATATGTGCTTGTCTAACATCCATTTGTGTGCATGAGATGGAGAAAGAGAGAAAAGCTGGAGTCTTTTGACATCTCTCTGATTTGGTATCAGATACCACTTTAAAATGGGCAAATGATTTCTGTGAAAGTCTTTCTGTATGCATAAGGCTTACTCCTGCCCCTCCCCCCCCATCTCTGGCTGCTGCTTAGCTAGTCTGAGGTGATGTGGTCACAACCCAGGATGGCAGGGTTGCATGTCAGAAAATGATTTGCTGTTGTTTCTGAGTGCTGCCTCCAGAAGGCAAGGGTGTGTAATTCATCCTGTTAGAGTTCTCATGTCTCCCTAGAGGTAATGTGATGGGAATTAGATCTGTGATCCATAAGCATCCAGTGACCATGAAAGTCCCTTGTGGTGCTTTGGAAAGCTAGAAAGGCGCTTGAAATATGGCTGATCTAAATCAAACTGTGAGTGGAACAGTGACAGCTTGTTTGTTGCAGTAAAACTGTTATATTGCCGATCTCATTGGCACCTGAGTGTAGCACACTAACATGTTGATTATGACTTAAAGCCAGCATGTAACTCTCTTATCTAGCTAATAGCACAGAATTGCCACCCATGCTGTAGGTCAGGGCAATATTCCTTGTGGCTTTGTAAAGGGTAGACTATCTTGCCCTGTTCTCAGGTTATTTTACCAAAAATTAACCATTAGATTATCAGCATAATTCATACCATGGTTTTTCCTACTGCTGTGTATGGATACAAAAACTGGACAATGAAGAAAGCTGACAGGAAGAAAAGTGATTCATTGTAATGTGGTGTTGGAGAAGAGTTTTACCAGATACTGTGGACTGTCAAAAAGACAAATAAGGGGGTTGTAGATCAAATCATGCCTGAACACTCTACAGAAGAAGAGACAGAAGATTATTTTGGGGTGCAGCCTGGCTCCAGTGTCTGCTTGTGTGATTGTCCTAGGAGCACTGCACTTTGGAGCAGCTGGCACCAGATCCGTGCTTTGGACCAGCACACAGAATGTGTCCCCTCAAAGGGGAGAGTCCTGTGAATGTGGGGGTATATGATTATTTTGGGGTTCAGAGCTTTCCAACTCACTCTCCCTAGTGTTTCTGACTACACGGATAAGTAATGAATAAGGAATGAATAAGGAATGAATAAAGAAGTGCGAATAAGGAACCAACTTCAGCCTCCTCTACAGAAGCTGAAATGACCAAACTGAGGCTATTGTACTTTGGCCACATTTTGAGAAGACAAGAGTCAGTGGAAAAGACAATAATGCTAGGAAAAACTGAAGGCAGTAGACTAAGAACAAGCCCCAACATGAGATGCATTGACTCAATCAAGGAAGCCATGAGGTGCCTCTGTTTGCAAGATCTGAGCAAGGCTGTTCACAATAGGATGTCTTGGAGGCTATTAATTCATAGGGTCACCATAAATCACAAGCGACTTTATAACACATAGCACACACACACAACCACTAAATTTTTACCAGTCTTTGTTATTGAATAATAATAAACTTTTAAGAGAAGGGAAAGTAAAGAAATTATCTTTTGTCAACCTCATCATTTCCAAGGCATGCAGTGTTGACTTTCCATAGGAATAAAATCAGGTTGTGATTGAATTCTGGAATGTTTGTTAAAGATTGGAAAGGTGGATTATATGGACAGGATACTTACTTCTTGAATGTTTGGCCAGGAATCTCTGCATGCCTATGAACATACTGGCTCACAGGGCGCATCATTGTCTTTTAGCCTTTTAGCCTCAATTTCTCAGTCTGTAAAATGAGAATAATAGATAAGAATTAAAGCATATGTATGTAATGTAGCTCACAGAGGTATGCCTAGCCCAGTATTGGAGCCCAGTGTCTGAGCCATCCAGCCACTGGCAGCTGCTGGCATGTAGTGCATCTTTACCCATAGGTACGGTACCCACAGCTGAAGGAAGAAGAAGAAGAAGAGATTGGATTTATATCCCGCCCTTTACTACCCAAAGGTGTCTCAGAGTGGCTTACAAACTCCTTTCCCTTCCCCTCCCCACAACAGACACCCTGTGAGGTAGGTGTGGCTGAGAGAGGTCTGACAGGAACTGCTCTTTTTCAAGAGCAACTCTTATCAGAGCTATGGCTTGCCCAAGGTCATCTAGCCAGGTGCAAGTGGAGGAGTGGGGAATCATACCCAGTTCTCACAGATTAGAGTCCGCGCACTTAACAACGACACCAAACTGGCTGGGACAATAGCAGGGACAAAGCAGCCATAGCCAGGGCAAGCATTTGGAGATTAGCTGGGAACAGCTGCCAGACTACCACACAGGAGGAAACTGCCCCTCACCAGTGGTAGAGCTAGATTTGAGTCCAGTAGCACCTTAGAGAGCAACCAAATTTTTTTTTGGGGGGGATATAAGCTTTTAAGACTCGAAGCTCCCTTTGTTATACAAGTTCACCAGACCAGGTGTGAAAGCCAGGACAGGAAACAGGTGGTGGTGATGTCAGACAGAGGAGGCAAGACAAAGGGCTGGTATTAAACACAGGCTGTGTCCCTTTTCTGATAGACTGGGAGAACAGGGAACTAGATACACAGAGCTTCACTTGGCTATCAGCCAGGAAGCTAAAAGTACAACGCAGCTGCTCAGGCTCTATAGAGGAGGAACAGCCAGCCCCAACTTCGAGGCTGACCACAAATTTACTGGCTCCATGCCTGATGAACAGGCCTGTAGCTGGGGGGGGGGGCTGAGGGCAGGGCTCCCTATAAGATTTGCAGCACCCCCATGGCTTGCCCCCTGTGGCTCCCTCCCGGTCATGTGCACCTGCTGCTGAGCCTTGGCTCACCACAGCCCCTCAGGGCTTGCTGGGCGGCCTCCTTGTCTGGGCTGTGCTAGTCGCCACCTCTTCTTCATCTTGTAGCTGCGGGCTCTTCTGAGGGAGAAAGGCAGGTGGAGCACAAGGCTGACCAAGCAGGAGCCCCTGGAAAAGAAGAGGAAGCACTCCCCCAGTAAGCTGAGGCTTCAGTAGCACTGGAGAAGGGGCCATGGCACGTCGGGCTTCCCTGATGGAGAGAAGAACAAAGCCCCACCTAAGGAGTCCCACCTACAGAAGCAAGCCCGATCTCCAAGTTTGTTGTAATGCTTCGATTGCAACACTTTGTTCCTCCCCACCTCCAACAGAATGGGGTCTCACTGTGGGGATTCAGATTTATAGTTGTAAATTGGGGGGTGAGAGGAAGAGTTGTTTGCAGCTGACTGCAATTTCCCCAGTTGCCCCAAAGTACACATTATATTTAATTTAATTAGTACCCCCGGGCATCCCCCCCCCCGAAAAATCCTGGCTATGGGGCTGCTGATGAAGGAACAGGTAAGGAAATGGGATCTCGATCACTCCAGCCCAGTTTTTTTAAAAACCATAATATTTTATTAGGTTTCAACATAAAACATATCGAATACATACAGGTTCTCAAGCGTCAATGTAGCAAAAACAACCTGAATAAATCAAGCAGTGTACAAGTGTCCAGCCTCTCTTAAACATATATCAGTAAAAGCGAACTAACTTAATAACAGTAATGAGTATTTTGCTTTACTGATAGATTCCCAATTAAAAGAATCGAAGGTCAACTTCAAATAAAAAATATTCCCAAACTTTAGAAAGCCATAGATTAATTGTCGGAGGACATTTATCTTTCCATTTTTTGGCAATACTATTTTTCGCCACCGTAATTAGTATATTTATCAATTTTCTCTGTTTATTAGGAATTTCACTCTCCGGCCAGAGATTTAATAACATCAATCGGGGATCTAAAGGGATGTCACAACCAGTAAGAAGCAAAATTTGAGATTGTACTTGAAACCAAAATTTAGAAATAAATCTACATGTCCACCAAGTATGATAGAAAGTCGCCTTTTCCCCAGTCCAGTTGAAGGGAACTGAATTTTCAATTAATCAATTCATGAGTTAACTTTATAGGGCCGCAGGACTGAAGATCCTGGGGAGAGGAACATATGTGTCTGGTGGTTAGAGCCTTGGACTAGGACTGGGGAGACTAAGGTTCGAATCTCTGCTTACCCTGGGACTGTGTGGTTGACCTTGGGCCAGGCACTCTGAGCTTTACCTACCTTATAGGATTGTTGTGAAGAAAAAATGGGGACAGAAGAAACATCCTCTTCCATGGGCTCCATAGAGGAAGGGTGGCATAAAAGATGTTCAAAATACCAGTAAATTGAGTTGGGACGTCTATATTTTGTTTTCTGTTCAAAGTACCTTTGAGGTCACTACTTTTTTGGTATGTGGAATCCTATTGGACCTTTTTGCTCAACAGAATTTGCAAAAAAAGATCTGCCATCTGATGCCTCTTGCTCGAGGGAGTGCTTGGGATGCTATGGCACACATGCTATAGTAATGATTAAAAGAAAAGATTGCCTAAATATACTAAATGTAAGATGGTTTTTATTGCAGATCTTTTTCACAGATAAGTCTTGTGTCGTTAGGGGAAAGCAGAAGCAAAAGGGCTGGCCAGAAGCCTAGTCTGATAGAGATTAGATTAATAATTAATCTGTAATTCAAGTAATTATTCCATTGTATTGACTGATGGTTTTATTATTCAGAGAATCCCCATTTGAATGGAAACAGTGGTCTGTAAACATTTGATAGCAAAATGTTATATTTACCATTGTAAATATTAAAGCAAGTTAGAAACTTGGTATTTTTTAAAAGGTGGCTGAATTTTCAAATATGTAGATAAAATTGATGCAGCTGATTGTATCAGATTTAGCACAAAAGGGGTTTGATGACATGATATAATTGGCTATAAAGGTTTCACAACTCACTTTTCTGCTACTGAGGTTGGTCTGTCAGAATTTGACCATGTTTTCCACTCTGTGTAATCCCTTTGCTTTCATGCTTTTTAGTCTGTAAAATTGCTTACCAGTGCTGCTTAGGTGGAGGAGAGTCCTTGGCTGCCAAATGCCAAATAAAATGTTTTTGAATTGGGCCAATGCTGTCAAGCTGATGGTTTGTGATGAGTGTCAGACAGATGGTTCCCGGAGACCAATGGTTTGCCATTGTGTACTGGAAAGCAGGTATATTGTGGGGATTTGTTAAAAGGCAGAAATGATAACTAGTTATGCAGGAAGTGTTGGGGAAATACAGGGCCTTTGTACACAGAGGCCAAATTGTCCTGGTGGTCAGGATACAACAATTCATATACTACTTCAATTCTCAACAGTGTTGTAGTTTGTTGGAGGATGGAAAGGAAGGTGCTGCTCTTGCTATCCTGTTCAACAGCTGGCTTGGAGAGTGAATGATGTGTGTTATTATTATGTATAGTATTTTGCTGATCTCCTTTCTGCATTTAATGCAAGGTATAAAGTTAAGAATTCAAATAATAAAAGTAGGATTAACAATGAAATAGCAAACAACAGGGATGGAATCTGTTTTTAAGAGCACAGCCAAATAAGACAGTGGTGTCACTTATTTGTTACAACAGCCGTATCTCTCTATATAATAATCCCCTGTTGGTGGTGGCATGCTGCTGAATAATCCACATGGCGCCCACAGCCTTTGGCTCCATGATCTGTCACTCAGAAGCTGTCCCTATCCACTGGCTGCATTGCCTGAGTCTCACCTCCAACATTCTAAACAGTTTGCTGATCCTCTCCCCCCATAGCCAGTCAGAACACAGAGGTTATTTGCATATGTTGCCTTGGAGCACATATTTGCATATGCTGCCTTGGAGCACAGAGGTCATTTGCATATGTGGCCTGTACAGGATTAAACCCACTCAGCCCAGTCCAGGGGTGAGAGGGAACCCTATATTTCAGCACATGAAACAAAATCCACGAGACAGTCTGTACTCCCTCTAGGATTCACAACAGTTTGTCACCAGAATCTCTTCAAAGGGGTCCCCACCCAGCCTAAGAGCAGAGATTCAATCTCTTAGCTGGCATCTGGGACTTAACACATCAGCAACTCTAACTCAGAGGTGCACACAATTACTCTCACAGTGGTAGCTCTCTGTAGTCAGCGCTTAGACACAAGGTTTAGCCCTGGAGTTCAATTACCGCATCAGAGACAATTACAATTATGAATGATCTTTATTCAGTGCAAAGCATTATTTATTTATTTATTTATTTATTCTGGGATTTATATCCCGCCCTACCCGTACGGCTCAGGGCGGCAAAACAAGCGGCAAGCGCCGAGAGTAAAACACATGTTACACTAAAATTTCAAATACATCAATTAAAATGGTGCTCTACAGTTCAATCTTTTTAAGAAAGTTCAAGATGGTCAATCCTCATTGGCGGCCGACGATGTAAAAATCGGAGCGCAGGCTCGTCTTCCGGGCGGCGCGAGGCTCCTCTTCAGGGCAGCATCTCTCCGTACCCAAGGCCAGGTAGATGGTAATTCCCACCACGAAGATGGTATAGTGGGAGTGGCGGTGGCTCCTACTCGTAAGCCTGGCAGAAGAGCTCCGTCTTGCAGGCCCTGCGGAACTGTTCAAGGTCCCGCAGGGCCCGGATCTCCACCGGGAGCTCATTCCACCAGGTAGGAGCCGCCACCGAGAAAGCCCTGGCCTTGGTTTGGAAGAGCTTGATGTCCCGGGGGCCTGGGACCTGGAGAAGGTCCAGGCTCCCTGATCGCAGCGCTCTTGGGGGAACATACGGGAAAAGGCGGTCCCTTAGGTAGACTGGACCCTGGCCATTCAGGGCTTTAAAGGTGAGAACCAGCACTTTGAAGCGAATCCGGTATGCTATAGGCAGCCAGTGCAGCGCTTGCAGCACCGGCCGGATGTGGTCTCTCCTCGAGAGACCCATCAGCAGCCTAGCTGCAGCATTCTGCACTAGCTGCAGCTTCCAGATTTGCAGCAAAGGCAGCCCCAAGTAGAGAGCGTTGCAGTGATCCAGCCTCGAG
>NW_015163610.1:732968-735249 GCF_001447785.1 Gekko japonicus
GCCTTGACTGCCATCCCATAGGCTTTCATAAGCGTCCTATAGGATGTTCTTGACACTTCGTCGCAAGCACGGCGCCACTGTCTCTCTAGCCTTCTCAGTTCCCGTTTCAGCGAGCGCAACTCCTGGGTATACCAGGGCGCTCACCTACCGCGAGTGCGGAGAGGGCGCCTGGGAGCGATCACGTCGATGGCCGAGGAGAGTCGGAAGTTCCAATCCTCCACAAGCTCATCCAACGCGCCGCCAGGGGGCCTTGGATCCCGCAGAGCCATCTGGAGCCGCATAGGGTCCATTTGGCTCCGCGGGCGAGCCAAAATCAGCTCGCCACCTAAACAGGGTCGGGGTGGGACATTCAGACGGGCCCTCAGGACATGGTGGTCCGACCATGGCACTGCCGAAACAGTGATCCGGTCCACCGCTACTCCAGCTGCAAAGATCAGATCGAGCATGTGCCCAGCCCGATGCGTGGGAGCCGAGATGGACTGGGAGAATCCCAGCGCCGCCATGGATGACACTAGGTCCATAGCCCGGCCGGAGGTCGCGTCCTCAGCATGGACGTTAAAGTCACCCAAGACCAACAGTCTAGGGTGCTCCAACGCCCAGCCCGACACGGCCTCCAGCAGGGATGGCAGGCTATCGGCTGGAGCGTTAGGTGGACGGTACACCAGCCAAATAGCCAAATTCTCCTCAGCTTCCAGCAGCAAGCCGACACATTCTATGCCCGCGATCTCTACCTGCGGGAGCGCCCTGAAGGAGTAAGCCTCCCAAATGAAGAACGCCACTCCTCCCCCCCGCCCCCTAGTCCGTGATTGATGGAGGACCGAGAACCCCAGAGGGGCAAGTTGGGCGAGAGCAACCGTCTCACCCTCCTGCACCCAGGTCTCGGTCATGCACGCCAGGTCCACATGTTGTTCCTGTATGTAGTCCCGAAGGACTTCAACCTTGTTGTTAATCGACCTGGCGTTGCACAACATCAATGCCGGAGGGGGGTTCCTAATCCTGGCCCCACTGCCGGTCCCCCTCAGGATGGGTCGCAGGCTAGAAGGACGCCGAGCCGCTCTGTTTCTCCGCGTCCTTCTCTCTGCATTCTGCCGTGACCCAGTGACCCACCGCCATATGTCCCTCTCCCCAAGAGCACTGGAATTGGTCGTCCCAACATAAAGAGCTAGCAGGTCGTCCCAACATAAAGAGCATAGCAAGAGACTAACAGAGGATACAAAAATAATAACAACCTATGGCTATTTGTCCTTACTGCACATTAATAATGATCATAGTTACCGAGTGTATCATCAGATAGTCCAAGAGTGTCCATTGCATAACAGTGCAGGTTGGCACCAAGGGATTTTGAAGAGAAATCCCATCTTGGGGTTTCCGGTCTGGACTCCGCGAATGGTGGACGCATCTTCGGGATGCTCCCGAAGTCGTCTCGCCCACGCGCGGCCGAGGGGGGGTCCGCACAAGCGGAGACCCTAAGGAGCCCCAGGAAGGGGTTCCGATCCGGGGCGCATAGGGGTGGTGCCTCTTTCCCGGCCAAATGGTCAGAAATCGAGGCTCGCCCCCAGCCCCAATGGCCCTAGCCGCGGCAGTGCCCCGTATGGGGACTAGCGGAGCCGCCGGTTGTCACCGGGTGATAAAGCGGAGAAGCGATTAAAAGAAGATTTTCGGCTAAAACCGTGAGTTGCCAGTCGGAACGGGAGAAAAAGAACCGAAGCGCATTCCCCCCCTTTCGAAAAACCGCAGGGGAGGGGGGAGGAATTCCCCCCCACCCCACGTAGCAGAGACTATTTTAACAAGAAAAGAGGGGGGGAGCGAAAATTGAAAGGAGCAGTGTTACCTTTTGGTGAATTGTTAGAAGAGTAAACAAAGAAAAAATATGTCAGGCCAGAAAAAGTTTTTGGACAAGCCGGGGAAGAAGCTGGGAGGAACTTCTGGCGCCGCCTCCCGCCTCCTAGAGCCAGCTGTCAATCAACCGGAGAGTGATCTCCTGCACCCTCTGCTGGAGCAAATGCAACAGATCAACCAAACGCTGACAAATATGGAAAGTGTTCTCAATAACCAGCAGGTCCAGTTAAATGATACAGCTAAGAAAATGGAGGAAATTGCGCAAAAATGCCTGGACTCAACAGCAGAAACTCAAAAAGTCAAGAAGAAGGTGGATAAAATAGAAAAACGTCAAGATATGCAAGATAAAAAATTATTGATGCTTCAAATGGAAAAATCAAATTGGTAGTGGACTATAGGAGGAACAAAACGGACATTCAGCCACTGTTTATTGGTGGAGAAC
>NW_015163610.1:735471-746202 GCF_001447785.1 Gekko japonicus
CTGAAATAAATAAATAAATAAATAATACCACATCATACACCTCAAAACCAAATCAGTTGAAAAAGAAGATCTCCGAAGTATTTTAGCGGAAGCTTTGGCAACACTCACCGGCTGGGAAGCGGAAAAAATAAGTGAGGAAATGGATCTGGTCTACAGATCCTATTCCAACTTCACAAGGTTAAATAACCTGCCGGCAGAAGTGGTGGTCAAGTTTACAAAGCAGAAAGTTCGGGATCAAATATTAAAGGCATGTTCATCAACGCCTATGAAGATCGGAGAGCAGACAATTAGAATCTTGAAAGATGTCCCATTTGAAGTTCGAATGAAAAGGAAAGCATACAAAGGACTGACCTTATTCTTGCAGAAACATCAAATTAGCTATCACTGGTTGATTCCAGAAGGGCTGACTTTCAAATTTAAGGACAAAAGAGAGAAGATTGACTCCATTTTCAAAGCTCAAGACTTTTTGAAGAGGCACGCCAGCACGGAGGAGGCAGCACTCGCTGAATGGGAAGATTTGGACAGTGATAAAGACAGCGGTTCGGAGGGAGAAGTCAGGACCCCGGAAGATAAAGGAGCAGGAAAGGGTCCATCATACAACTTGAGAGAAGTGAAAGGGAGGCCGCCCAGACCATGAACTTGTTCGGATTGCGCATGAAAAGACTCTACTAACAAAAAACCAAAAGGACACTACTAATTCATTAACAGTTTTTCTTTATTTGCAGGTTAAGATGAAAGACGACTGCCAGCTCACAGAAGAAGCCAAAAGAAGATATATGTATTATTACTAAAAGATTAATTACTAATGATATATCACCCACCCCTTTCTCTTTATCCCACTATATACCTTCCTCTTTCTTGAAAAAAATAAAAAAAATAAAGTCTCTTCTTTTTAGAAGAGTTATACAAAAAAAAAAAAGAGAAATCCCATCTTGTGCAGGTAGATAGGTCAGGACTGCTCAGAGATAGAGATCCACAATAACAGAAGATTGGCAACTGGCAATCAGTTCACAAAGAAGCTCTTTTTTTCAAAAGTCAGGATCCCAGGAGCAAGAGAGCTCTTTCCTAAAGAACCACAGAGTTATACCCCCATGCCAGTCACCATCAGCTGTGGCCATCAGCCAATCACGAGCGGCAGAGGTGTGTGCTTAATTTCTGGTTGCCATAGCTGCCAACATCAGGTGTGTGGGGATTGGCTAAGAAGTTAGAGGCCCTGCTTGCAGTCAGGTGATCCAACTTCCAGCTTTCTCCATTGCGTACGTGACATGGCCCATGTAGGCCATACAAGAGGAACCTTGAAGTCTAGCCCTCAGCAGGGAGGTGCTAAGGAATGTGGGTATCTGGCATGATTATATGGCATGGCTATTTGGTGGTTCAGCCATCTGGTCAAGTGACAGAAATCACACTAGGCCATCTGGCCTGCAGCAGGAAAAAGACACACAGAATGTCATCACAGGAAGAACGCAAGAGAATTTAGAAACAATATTTCTATACATGGCCTCATTGGCCTTTGCCTCTAACATTCTAAACAGTTTGCTGTTGCTGTTCTAAAGTAAAATGTGTTCTGAGGTACCTTTAGTGCCTGTTGGGAAAAACCATTGTTGCCAATCTCCAGGTGAGGGCTAAAGATCACTCAGAATTACAACTGCTTTCCAAATAGCAGAGATCAGTTCCCCTGGAGAAAATGGTGGACTCTGTGTCCTTATATCCTGTTGAGATGGCCCCTGTATGACAGCCAATGTGATGTAGCAGTCAGGGCTTCAGAGCACGGTAGAGACTGAAGGTGGGGGGATGGAAAGCTGAAGAGTGTGGAAAATAAAGGTAGGTTGATGATTGGTTGGGAAGGAGATAAGGTTGCCAACCCCAGGTGGGAAATTCCTGGAGATTTGATGGATGGAGCCTGGAAAGGGTGAGGTTTGGGGAGGGGTGGGACCTCAGACAGATACAATGCCATAGACTCCACTCTCCAAACCAGCCATTTCCTCATGGGGAACCATTGTTGTCAATCTCCAGGTGAGGGCTGGAGACCACTCAAAATTACAACTGTTCTTCAGGTAGCAGAGATCAGTTCCTCTGGTGAAAATGGTGGACTCGGTGTCATACCCTGCTGAGGTTGCCACAGCAACCTCTTTCTAGGCCTCTTTCTAGAGCTCATTGTATCTATTTCCACAACAAGCCTTATTCCTGTCTGACATAAATGTCACTTTGTCGGGCCAGGCCATGTGTGCCATAAAATGTAATGCCTGGTACTGGAGACAGAAACTGCATAAAGGACAACAGTTGGTAAGCTCCAAGTTGGTGTATCCTTACAACAAGGCCCCATGGGCTGGGAGGGGGGTGCAGAGGAAAACCCACATAGGCAGACGAGAGAGGCAGCAGTGCAGCACTGGGCAGATGCTCCCACGATGCTTCACTGCTGCAGAAGTGGTTGTTCTGCCATGCTGAAGCCACAGTGGAGTGGCTCTACCCACTCTCCCCCAGCACTCACTCCTTTGCACCAGTTGCTTGTGGGTCACATAAGAGCCCTAGATGGGCTGGTTCTGCCCCCCAGGCCTTATGTTTGACACCTCTGAAATAAGACATATCAACTCTGCACATGAACATAGTAATGAGGTAGCTTGGCAGGTCCTCCTGAAAAGCTGCAGGGCCACCAGAAAGAATGTCTTGCCCTACCTCTGCTCCAAGACTTCACCGCATGGTATGACAGAACTTGGATCAACTTCCTTCTGGAAAATCTTTAAAAACTAGCATTGCCAGGTCCCCGTTGGCAACAGGCAGTGGGATTTACTTGGGGGGAGGCCAGGCCAGCAGTGTGGACACAGTGAAATCACTTTCAGTACACAGCAGATTATTCTAGTATTTGTTTTCAAAATACCAGAGCATCCTCAGCATTGCCAGCTAATTGGCAGTGGGGGCAGCAGCTTGGGGGGTGGGAGATCCACGGTCCCTGACTTGGGAGCTGGCAGTCCTAGGAAGAACCAGGGTGGGAGGATCTTATGGGAGGAGATGCTGCTACAGAACAGGGAGGGTTGCCAGTCTCTGGGGGTGGGGGTGGAGATCTAAAATTAAAACTGATCTCCCCTTGGAGAAAATAGAAGTTTTTGAAGGCAGACTCTATGGTATACCATAGATTGTAAGTGAAAACATGCAAATATACAAACACAACACAACTGGGGAGGAGAGGCCCACATGCCCTACCTTTCACTCACAGGCATTTTCTGTGCCCTTTTATTCCCCATTCCTTCAGCACCTTTGATGTAACATTCTGCTTCTAGCTTTGCAAGTGGTTTTCCTGTGATGAAATGCATACAAAAGGAAGGCTGTTCAACAACCTATGGCTAGTGGATCATGAGGAAAGATGTTGCATGTCCATGTAGCATGCAGCCAGTACGCATAATGAGTTCACCCTCAATCCCTGCAGAGGACTGTGAGGGGGCTTAATCTTCACCATGGTCCCCCCCCCCCGAGCTAGCTCCATGGAGAGGGAAACAGTCTCTACCATGTCCTTCTTGGCTCTGGGCTGGAGGAGCTTAAATAGCTCCTCACAGTCCATGCAAGCCCTTCACTCCTCCTCTGGTTTGTGGGGAGCTATCAGATCTGATGTGTGGCGTCCTATTCCCGTAAAATGCATGGGAATGGTCTGTGCCCCCTTGTGGCTAACTTTCTCTGGCCTCTTCCTTGGCCTGACTCCATCAGGCTGCTGTTGAGCCACAGAGGTATGTCTTTGGCTTCTGGCCTGCTAGGGCTTAAATCCATGGCTCTGGCAGCTCGCCATTTGCTTCTGCTGCCACGAGGAAGCCTGGTCCCACAGCCACACTGACCACTGTCCTTGCCTCTGGAGCCATAGGTAAGACCCTTGTTCCCTTCTTGCCCCCACTGAACCCTGCCCAGCCCTCCTGGTCTGCCTTCTTGGTGGTGATGGAGCTGGCATTGGAACCCCCATCCAGCTTCACTTCCCAATGGGAAAAGTGAGGTAACCTGTACCATCCATCTTCTAACAGGTGTGGGCTGGAGGGACCCTATAGCTCAAATCTTTCAACAATTTCAATTTGTTCCTGAGCCCAACAGTCTGGGTCCATAGTACTCAAGGGAACATCTTCTGTACATATCCTCTTGTGTATTAAGATCTGACAATGAGACCCTAATCAGGATCCTATTGCAGGTAGATGCCATATTGGTATCTACAGGGAACTGTAGTCATCCCAGCACGGTGGCCCTCCCTCTCTTCCTTTGGAGGAACATACAGCCAGTTCATTGTTTTCTTTTCCTCTAGGTTTTTAGGATAGAATTTGAGTCTCCGTTTCTTGATGGCCATCCTTGTTAGAGAATGTTCTTCTAGCTTGCAATTGGATACTTGCTCTCCTTCCATGTCTCAGTAATCTATACATCATCTTTATAGGGGAGATACTCAAACTTTGCATTTCAAACCACACAGGAAACTGTGGCTGCAAACCAAGAACACTTCATTTTATACACAGAGAATGAAACCGAAGTAGTGTGATGTGGGAAGAGTTATGATTCTTTATTCCAAATCTTGGTAATCTCCTCTGTGTTCTGAGGTTGCAACACTTCATCCAACAGTGTGAACTCTGAGCCAGATGCTGATATAGTCAGAATTCATCTAAACCACAAACTCACAGGGTGGCCTTAAGTAAGGTATTATTTCTTCAGCCTCAGTGTCCCTCTGCCTGCTATATATGGAGAGGATATATTAGCCTACCTTAAAGTGTTGTTGTATGGGTTCCTGAGATAATGTATAGGATGTTCCTTGAGCCCTCGAGATGTGCCATGTGCTTTATAAATGCTGATGGTTATGAACCCAGCCTTCCTTAGCAGCATTAAAAAGCTCAGCCTTCACAATGGATGGCATTGATTTAATAACACAAATAAAGCTACAGTTCATCTCTCTATCATCACAAAGTTCACTGCTTTCTCCGTTTTTAAAATGATGACCTTATTGGACCACTGACCCCTTTTCAAGCATTCAGAAAGTATCAGAATGTGTTGTGTGTTTCTTTTAAAAAGGATAGTATTTCCATGTATTAATACTGTCTACAGATTATTTGGTGTTACTTAATTGTAAAATATAATAGTGAACCATTACAGTGTGATTAAAATACTTTTGCAAGAGTAAAATATAATGAGGGACGAATAGCAGTTTTCAGGACATGATATATGAAAGTCACTCACCCCCATTATTTTGGTTCAGAAGTGCTTTAAAGAGGGAGGGGGTTACAAGGAACAGTAACACAGGGCAATGTGCTATAGTGGCTAGAGTGTTGGAGCAGGAGAATGGGGAGAGACCAGTATCCAGATCTCTGCTCTGCCGTGAAGCTCGTATGGTGACCTTATGCCAATCGCTATATCTTACAGGATCCTTTGCAGGATTCTTGTGAACACAAAATGGGGCATTTGTGTGTCAACATCCTGAGCTCATGAGAAAAGGCAGGCTTTTAAAAGGAAACTTATCCATGATATGTGGCAATGACAGCAGGTGAGACTGTTGTTACTTCTTGTGGACCTCCTTTCTTCACTTCCAAAGAGGCTCTCAGAGTGCCCCTCTTTCTGTTCTGAAATGCTGCATCCAGGAATATGCACTTCCTGGCAAGATCCAGTCTTTTTGTGCCTATTAGGGAAGACTGATCACATCCTGCATTCAAAAGAGCTAGTGCTGTGTAGTGGTTAGAGTGTCAGACTAGGATCTGGGAGAACTGGGTTCAAATTCTCACTCCCACAGAAGTTTACAGGAAGTTTACACAGAAGTTTACACAGAAGTTTATTCTCTCAGCCTCACATACCTCAGAGGGTTGCTGTTGGGAGAGGAAGAGAAGAAAATGATATTGTAAGCTGCTTTGGGTCCCCATTGGCAAGAAAGACAAGGTATTAATGAATGCATGCATGTAAATAAATATATAGCCTGAAGCAGCCATGGAATAAATATTATTTCAGGAGATCTTTATTTATTCAGAAGAGTACCAGAAGCAAAGGAGCTCAATCATAATAATGCTCCTTTCTTCCATGCTCGCTAATTCCACCAATTCATTTGAATCCCAGATATAGGTAGGGTATTTCAGAAACATGGTGGAATGGACAAAATCAATGGGATACAGTCATCTCTGGGTATAAGCTCTATAGATGGGACAGGGAGCAATATGTTGGGTGTGTGTGTTGCTTTGGTGACTAAAGGGAACATTCACATTTGGAGGCAGTAAATATCTGAATGCCAGTGCCAGGAGGCAACATTAGGATAAGGCCTTGGCCTCTATGCCTTCCTGAGGAACTGGCTGGCCACCCTGTGATGCTGGACTAGACAGACCATTGATCTATTCAGCATAGCTCTTGTTATGTTATGTTCAAATGTTTGCTTCCAGTATTTCAGAATGCCTGAGAAGGAAGTCAGCAGCACAGATGTTCAGAGACAAGAAGGCAAGGTCAACATCAGGCAATGGTCAGTTCTCAGGGAGATCAGATAGAACATGCATAGTCAAAAGTAAGTATGATCAAGTTCAGGTCTCCAGGAAATCAAGGTTGATTGGGATAAGCAAATAGGACCTTTGACTGGGTTAGCAGGTCTGTCCCAGATGGAAGAGATGATCCTTTGTGTCCTGTGAGAAGGACAAATCAGGTAACATTGCAAGCCAAAAGTAGGATTACCAACTGCATGAATAAAAAAAACCCTCTCCCTTTAATATGTGGAAACAGTCAGTTGAATCTGTGCATGGTATACAAACAACAAACATTACCTGGCAAATAATACATGAAGCCTCCATCAAAGGGACAGGACATCTTGAGGCTCAGGGTATAAGGTGTTGGGACCTGACTTCTAAAAGATGCAGCTCATATCTTACCCTGCTGCTTTACACAATACCAAAATTATTAACGGGGGCTGACTCACAGTTCTTCTATAACTGTTGTTTATTGGTTCTTTTCTTTTTGAAGGGTGGTGACACAGTGATATTCCCAAATCCACAGTTGTAAACAGCCTCCCTCACTTTGTGGAGCTGCTATGAGTAAACTGAACAGAAACATCTCAACTCGACATATCCAAGCAGCTTTGTGTGGCATTTGGTGTTAGGGCTGCCAAGACCACCAGTGGTGGGCCCTGCCCCCCACTGCTGATCAACTAGCCAGCCGGGGAGTTACTGGCAGTAGAGGGAGGCCTAGGTCTCTGTTGCAGTGATGTTGCCAGGAGAGGAGTTCCCTCTAAGCTGAGTTAGTGAGAGCTAGCTCACAGTTTTTTAGCCTCCGGCTCACACATTTTTGTCTTAGCTCAGGAAGGAGGGCTCCAGAGCAAACTAATTTATGCAGTAGCCAAATTGCTTGCTCACAACTTGCCAGTTGCTCACAAAGTAGAATTTTTGCTCACAAGACTCCACAGTTTAGAGGGAGCATTGGCCAGGAGCACAGCAGCATCACTTCCAATGCATGCCAGAAGTGACATCCTTGCATTACTGGCAATGTGGGATATCCTGGTATTTGGGCAAAAACACCTCTTACCATAGAGTTTTTGCCCAAATACTAGTGTCCTAACGTTGCTGGCAATGTGATGATGTCACTTCCCATGTGTGCTGGAAGCGACATTGTCATGTCACTGACAACGTAGCTGTGACGTTGGCCTATGCCTCCTCCCTGCTGCTAAATCCCTGTATCCCCCACTAGTTAATCCAACTTGCACATTTCTGACACTAACCATTCATAGACACTAAATTAACCTTTAAAAACAATGCTATTCTTACTGTCATAGCAGCTAAAGGGGAATTTTAAGCATAATTTGCACAAAATTCACCTTAAGCCAGGCAAACATGGCATGAGCCAAGTGGAGCCTATCAGGTGGGTGGAACAGTACTAGGATTGCCAACTCTGGCTTGGGAAATTCCTGGAGTTTTTTGGGGGGCAGCAGCTAAGGAGTGCAAACTTTGGGGAGGAGAGGGAACTCTGCAGGAATGTGACATCACTCTAGACTAGCTTCTGTTTCTCCTAAACCCTACATTATACCATAGAGTTCATCTATGAAACTAAAATTTCCTCCAGGGGAACTTGTCTTTGCAGTCTGGATATCAGTTGTAATCCTGGGAGAACTCCAGTTACTTCCTTCAGGTTAGTAACATTGGGAGGAGGGTACCAACAGCTGATTATTTTTTAACCAGAAATATTCCTATTCTAAAACCCCCCACTTCATTCCTTAAACAGGAACTGTCATGTCACAAAGTACAAAAAAAACCCTGTTTCCCCCCTCCAAAAACTTGAGAGAAAATTGTCCCATCCCTGTTCACACCTTGTCCAATGTCTCCAATGAAAAGATCAGCTTTTCCCTCAGACCTGACAGTTTCAAATCCATTCCTTCTCTCTCTCTCCTTAGGCCCACAATATGGATGAAAGGGAATTTCCCCAGTCTACTTGCTGAGGGGGGACACATAGCAGCTGGTTCTTATTTATTTAATTGTGAACCCAATTTTTCTGCCTGCAGGGGTCTCACACCAGTTCAATCAAAGGAATGAATGAACAGCATAATAATCAGATGAAAGTTAATACGTTCTTGAAGTTTAGGTTACCAGCATTTTGGTGGCTTTATTGCCACTCTCCTCAAAGAACAAAAGATTACTTTGGCCAATGCAGTTGTATTGCTGTTTGGGAAGCACCCTTGCTAAGGAAGAAAAGGAGAGTAATACCTAACCACAGAGTTATTATATTTGCTTTATCACAGTGTTCTTAAAGGGCTGATACCAGAGTCCAAAACCATTTCTCAAGGCCAAACAGGATGGCCAGGCTGTGTGCTTAATTTACGGTGCTCTGGCAACAAAAAGAATAAATCTTGGTCTTGTTGTTTAATTAACAGCCTGTACAGTACTCATCGGATGTAACAAATGGAATCCCCAGCCCCATCAAATACATCCTGGCTTCTAAATTTATGTTTTGTCAGAGGGTTTGGCCTCAGACACTTAATCCAGGTTTAATAGCCTCTGCACTTGCTTTTACTCTCACTACTTTTCCCCATGAGCAGAAAGACTCAAGACACTTGAAGAGACTGGCAATGGGGAAGTAATCCTTGAAACGGAAGATGCTTATCCAAATGGCTGCTTAAAATAATTTCCAAATGACAGGAGTCTTAACGTTATCCTGGATACTATCTCAGTTTTCTTTTTCGTTTACTCCCCTGCATCCCATGTCTTATTCAGCCCTTTCTTCATCTGTTACCACCAGAAGTCACACCCCATCTGTTATGTATATGTTTAGGAAAATGGAAGATGTTCAGAGGATAAGAATGTTAAAAACTGGTTACTATTCAGGTGTCACTCCTCTGTAGGGTTGCCAGGTCTGGGATGGAAAATACCTGGAGACTTTGGGGGTGGATCCAGGAAAGGGTGGATTTGGGGAGGGGAGGGGCTTCAGCATGGTTCAGTGCCATAGAGTCCAGCCTTCAAAGCAGCCATTTTCTCCAGGGGAGCTGATCTCTGTCAGCTGGAGATCAGTTGTAAAAGTGGGAGATCTCCAGGTCCCACCTGGAGGCTGGCAACCCTACTCATCTGGTATAGCACCAGAGAATAGAAGCCCTGATAATTATTAGTAAGTATAAGTGAATGCTCATTTATATTTCAGCTTCATTTATATTTTTATCAACTTCCAGTATCAGAGCTGATTTGGAAGAAAAATGCTTCTAGCACATACTGTCTAGGTAGGAAAGGGGTTCAGTCCCATTGTGCAAACATTCTATTCTTCTGTGAAAGGAGGCCCCAACCTCCACTTACTTTCCATGTATGTAAATCCACAAAGATATCCCCATCGGATCTAGTTTTCCTTAAGTTTAATAGAAGTAATAGAACTAAAAAAAGTTTGGCTTCACATACTTTTTCTCTTCTGGGGCTATTAGTAGCTGTGTGTATTTACAATCAGCAAATCAGTATGGAAAGAAAGAGTTAATTCTCCTTTTCCAGTGCTAAGGTCCCAGTCCATATTTTAAGGGAAATTAGAGATATTAAGAGATCTCAGGTCATCATTGGTGCTTCCTCACATCCTATCTAATTTGTTTTATTTATTTAGGCATTTATACTTCTCCCCCTCTGGGGATTCAAAGCAGCTTATGAAAAACAATCAGACAAAAACATATCAAATACAATGTTCTTTTTTAAAAAAAGTTTTATTTATAAGGTTTTCATTACTACATAACAAGTTCTTTCAAACATTTTGAGTCTCTTTATCCATTTTGTTTTCTATCCATTTAAACACTCTGTTCCATCTTTTTAAATATAAGGTATCATCTTTACTCTGTATTCACATACTCAGCCTATCCATTTCCGGCATTTCCATCAGCTTATACACTAATTCCTCTCTGGAGGGTATCTATATATCTAATACCCAAGTCTGTGCGGATCGCTAAATCCGTGCTCCGGGGCGACCTGGGGGGCAGGGAGAGTTTTGTGCACTCTTGGGGCAGTCCCCAGGGGTGCACAAAAATATAAAAACTAAAAAAAAATATCGGGGGGATATTTAAATCCCCCCGAAAGTGTCAGAGCGTCCGTGCGCATGCGCACGGAACGCTCTGCAAAGGCCGCTGCCACTGTCGCCATTTGGAAGGCGAGTGGCGAGCAGGGGGGGCAGAGCGGCGAGGGGCGAGCGGCTCGCCGCTCGGCCCTCGGCTCAGAGCCGTGGGTGGGGTGGGGAAGAAAAAGCCGCCCCGCTGCTTGCAAGGGAAGCGGCGAGCAGCGAGCACGGAGGAGCAGCCCAGAGGCGGCG
>NW_015163610.1:746213-749802 GCF_001447785.1 Gekko japonicus
GAGAAAGTCGGGGGGAGGGGGAATGGGGAGGGGGGGAGACAGCCCGGCAAGGCCCGGCGGATGTTAGCCGCGCGGGCCACGCTGCGACGGGGGAAAGAGAGAGAGAGAGAGAGACAGTCTGGGGGGGAAGAGAGAGAAGGCGGGGGAGAGAGAGAAGGGGGGAAGAGAGAGAAGGGGGGGAGAGAGAGAGAGACTGGGGGGGAAGAGAGAGAAGGGGGGAAAGAGAGAGACTCTCCCCCGCGAGTATCGCGGGTCCCCCCCCTTGTCTTTTCTGTTTTCCAATATTTAGCCAGTAATATTCTAGCAGATGTTAGAATATAAGTCAGTAAATATACATCATGAAGTTGATATCCTTTTGGAATAATATTTAACAAGTACGTTTCTGGTGTTAACACTACATTTATATTTAGTATTTCTAAAATTACCTTATGAATCATCCACCAATATTTTTGTACCATTTTACACCTCCACCACATATGAAAAAAGTTCCAACGTTCCTTTTATATTTCCAACAGTTACTAGACACATTGGTATGACATCTTGCTATTTTGTCCGGGGACCAATACCATCTATGATGCATCTTGTAAATATTTTCCTTATACGATATAGCCCTCATATATTTTAATGTTTTCCAAATTTTTGACCATTCCTCTATCTCAATACTGTGGCCTATATCCTGCATCCAAGCAATCATGTTTGTTTTAATTATTTCATCCTGCATATATTCTTCTAATAAGAGGCTATATAGTATTTGAATTAATTTGTCGTTTGAGGATAGCCAAATCTTATCAAGCTCATTTTTATTCTCATAAAATCTACATATTACACCCTGATTGTATCTGGATGTTAATTGAAGATATTCTCACCATCAGCTTAATATCATAACGAAGGAAAATGTCCTCCTCTGTTATTAATTTGTTATTTTTATCTAACAGTGTCTCATAACATTCTCTATTAAAACTGGTAACAAGCGTTGGCTTTATAAATGTCTCTAGTGGAGATACCCATTTGAGTATTTTTCTATAGCATCTCTCTTTTATATCATTCCAAATTTTAACTAAAGCGCCTCTTATTATATGATGCTGAAAGTCTGAATGGATTTTATCCCTCCCATACCAAATGTAAACATGCCATCCCATACACAAGTCGTGACCTTCTAGTTTTAAATTTCTTATGTTTTCCAATGTTAACCAATCTTTTATCCATCCCAAAGAAGCTGCTTGGTAATATAATTTCCAATTGGATACTGCCATTCCACCCCTTTCTTTTCTGTCTTGTATCGTTTTCAAATTTATTCTTGATTTTTTTGGATACCAAATAAATTGTCTGGTTATTCTATCCAGTTCTGCAAAACATTATGTTCTCTTTAGTATTGGTATATTTTGTGCTAGGAACAAAAATCTTGGGAGAATGTTCATTTTTATGCTTGCTATTTTTCCCATAAAAGAGAGTTGCATGTCTTTCCAATTGTCGAAGTCTCTTTTTATTTCTCCTAACAATTTATTGTAGTTATCTTCTATTAAGGAGCTTTCTATTAGATAATATTATACCTAAATATTTCACTTTTTTCACAACTTCCATTGCCGATATTTCTAGAATATCCTGTATTATGCCAGTTGAACAATTTTTGGTTAATTTTTTTGTCTTTTTAAGTTTAACTTTTAGGCCACCCGCCTGTTTGTATTCTTTAACTACTTCCATCAAGTTGATAATTGATGGTTTAGGATTTTCTAGTATAAACATGAGATCATCAGCGAAGGCTAACAATTTAAATTCCTTGCCTCTTATTTTAGGGCCTTTTATCTGTTCATTTTATCTCACTGAGTCATTCAATGTTTCTAAGGCAAAAATGAACAGTAGTGGAGATAATGGACATCCCTGCCTTGATCCTTTTTGAATTTCTATGTTTTGAGTTGTATCGCCGTTTATCGTAATCTTAGCAGTTTGTTTTTTATAGATTGCTCTTATCATTGTCAGAAACTGTAAACTGCAGTCCCATAAACTCAGTTTTTGTAACAAAAATTCCCAGGATAAGTTGTCAAAGGCTTTTTCTGCTTCTAAGAACATTAATGCCACCTGCTTCTCAGGATGTAGCTCATAATATTCTAAAACATTAATAATTGTTCTTATATTATTTTTCATTTGTCTTCTTGGTAGGAATCCTGTTTGATCTTGGTGTATGTTTTGAAATAACACTTTTTTTATCCAGGTTGCTAAAATACTCGCAAATATTTTGTAATCTGCATTTAATAATGATATTGGTCTGTAGTTTTTAAGGTTCATTCTTCTCTGTGTTTGGTTTATGTATCAATGTAATTATTGTTTGGTTCCATGAATCTGGTATTTTTCCTGTTTTTCCTATATTTTGAAGCAGTTGTTTTAAAGGTATGGTTATCTGATTTTCGAATTTCATTTTTTTGGGGGCCCCGAAGGGGAATTTTTTATTTTTTGCATTTCCTACACACTACAATTATGGGATGGGGGAAAGGATACTAATACCCTAACGCTATTACTATGGGTGATGGGTAAAGGAGATCTAATACATATATCTACTTGATAGATGCCAAAACCGGAAGTTGAATGTTTTGGCATCTTAATATCAGTCCAGCTTTATCCATTTCCGGGCTAATTAGAGTTTCTTCCATTTTATTATTCTCAATCTTTAGTTCTTGTATTTCTTAATCTGTCCTGTACTTTTTCGCTTATTTGGTCATTATTCATTGAGATTTTTAATATTTCTTGTTTATTTTATATTATTTGATTTTAATTTCTTCTGTTTCTGTTTTAATCTGTACAAGAAGTTACAAAGGATCCAGCAATTTAAATGGCACAATATACAAAAAGAAAGATATTGCTGTGTATGTTCATCAAATTCTCAAATTTCCAAGTTATATTTTGTTTTTCAGATACATCAAACAACTCAACAAGAACAAAGTCTTCAAGAGAGAAGAAGAAGGACGGACCTTCCCGGGCTTTCTGTAGTCTGTTTCGAACAATATCTTTTTCAGACGTCCTATAGAACAATAAATGCAAGGGGTAACAACTCCATGGAAACAATTCCTCAATTTGCTAATTTAACAATAAAGATAAATAATTATACATACAATTCATGTTGTCTGTAGTGTTTTTACAATTCCAATCTTGGCTGTATATGTGGTGTTTACAAAAGTTCTAGAAATATAAATACACAGAATTCCTTTAGGCTTTTTACATTAATCCATATTGTTTTATAAAAGTCATAACAGTAAAAGTATTTATATTACAGATACATAAATATATTAGACTCACCAAAAGTGGCTGCTCATAGCTCTACTGTCTACCGGTCTCCATTCAGGATTATATGCTTAAGCAAGTGCTACATAGGACCTGTTTTAAACATTTCCACATTTCCAATCAACCATACATAATTTGCATAAAAGGAGGTCAACATCCCGAGCTCCTGTGTCCTTAAAGTTAACAACCAATACACACCCAAACCCTTAGTAAATGAAGATGTGCCTCGCCCTAAAGGTTTGTTTCTTTATAGACAGAATTTTTTAGTTTATTCACCCAAGAAACACGATAAATCAAGCGCTGCATTAAGCCCATT
>NW_015163610.1:750054-780595 GCF_001447785.1 Gekko japonicus
CCCCTCTTTAAGAATTGAACTGTTAGTTTGTCAGCCTCTTTCTTGAAGTCTTCTTCAAAAGACGAATTTCTTTTTACCCTCAAAAACTGTCCGTATGGTAAATTCTGTATTAGATGTTTAACATGATGCGATTGGTAATGTAATACGGAGTTCTTATCTGTTTCTTTATGAAACGGGCGAACAGCCAGTTTGCCTTCTCTAGAGAAGACCACAGTATCCAAAAAGTTGACTTCTATAGGGCTAGCATTATAAGTAAATTTAATGCATTCATGTACTGAGTTTAACCACTGGAAAAAAGGCTCTACAATGTCTAATTGATCTATAATCAAAAAACAATCATCTATGTACCGTTTAAATAAAATAATGTGCTCCCAAAAAGGATTAGTATTAATATTAATCATCCATTGTTTTTCAAAAGCCCCCATAAATAAATTAGCAACACTCGGTGCAAAAGAACTTCCCATAGCTACACCCTTCACCTGAAAGTAAAAATCTGAACCAAAACGAAAAAAACTCTTTTCAAAAATAATATCAATAAGATCCAACAAAAAATGTGTAGGGGGATTTTTTGTAGGTCTTTTTTCCAGTGTATTCAAAAGAATAAGCCTTACCTCTTCATGGGGTATATTGGTGTACAAAGATCTCACATCCATAGTCATAAGTGCTGCCCCACTGGGGACGTTTCTCCCTTCTATGGTTTGAATAAAATGACGAGTATCTTTGATGTACGATGCAAGTTCCACTACAGCTGGTTGCAAAAAGGAGTCAATATATTTAGACAGGGGTTCCAAAAGGGAATTTGTACCCGAAATAATGGGTCTGCCCAGGGGTGGATTCCCGGGTTTGTGTATTTTCGGTAGAATGTAAAAGATGGGCGTCCTACAATGTTTTAATCTGATCTGTTATTTCCTCAATTTTTGAATGAATAGGCTCTATTTCTTTCTTAATTAGACCTGGTAATATTTCTGGTAAGATATATTCTACTGTTAATTTAACAGCCTGATTCACACTCTCCTGATTCATCATTTTTAAGTCTTTAATGGTCAGTTGTGTAATAATCATTGTGTTAAGTTTAATTTGACTTGCTTGTTGCCCAGGTGAAGTTAAAGAAGCTTTCCTTGTGCCACCAGAGCCAGAACCTGAAGGCATAGATACCAATTTCCCCTTCCTTAAGCTCTATACTCTTGCTTATCTTTCCCTTTTGAATCTTTAATTTTTCTGTCTTTAGTTAATTTTTCACTCTCCTTAAATCTCATATTTATAGTCCTTAATATTTCTCGTATTACTGCTCAATTATCAAATTTCTTTTGTTTTCCTAAGTCTAGTCCAGGTATTTCCTCTCTCCGTCTTTGTATTGCATCTCAGCACCACAATCAATCATCCGCCTCCATTCCGCCATCCATCTTTTCCTCTTTCCTCTCCAATCACATGTCACTCCATTTCCCTCCATCTGACTCCTTCACTGCCTCTTTCTCCGTCTCCATGTCACAGCTCCTCCACGTCTCCACATCATGACGTCACGCAGCGTCTCACTGCCTCTCCTTCTGCCTCAGCCGCCAATGATTAGGAATTGCATCGTCACCGGGATCGAGTCAGCCAAAAATTTAAAGGTACATGCAATGGAAGAAACAAAGATATATGCGAGTTTTTTGAACTTAAATATCTGCTTTTATTATGTCCCCCCTTTTATAACAGTACCTTCTTTCCTCTATTATTCCTCTGTTCCCTTTTATTTAGCCGCTCTGCAAGACGTTCTATCCACGCCTCAAACCAAACTGTCAGAATTAGACTTGGGGAGTTCCCTTTATCTGGTATCTAAATTTAATACTTCCCCCCCCCAGGGACCCACTTAAGGTAGGATTATACTAGTAAGTTACTTCATACATTCCTTTTGTTTGAGTAGTATTTTTTCAGACTCTGTCAATTCTCGTTGACTCCTCTAGTGCTCAGCACGACTGCATCATGTCGGGGCTCCTATAAACTTTCCGCATCAGAACAGGTCTGACAAGAATGGGGGGAGTCACCACCCCACTCGGTTTCAGACATAAAAGTTCCTTGCCAAGTTTCTCTCTTCGGGAGAGCACCTTGAGATGATAGAAATGGTGTAGAAAGTATTAGGAATAGCTTGTACGCAGAGAGAGCTCTGCATGCACTATCACTGAGCCCGGAACCGGAAGTCCAATACAATGGTCTAACATCCTGAACTGATTATGGTTTCAGTAGTTTGGCTCATTCACAGCATGTCAGCCTATCACAAATCCTGGGCTAACAGAAGTCATAAGTCTGGACATGCATAGGGTAAATTCCAGTAACAGAGGAAGAATAGAAGCTCAGTCCTATGGCAGCCAGGTTGCCTGTTTTGGCAATCTTATGCCCTTGGCCTCTCTCCCCTGCCACCACTTGATAGGGTGTGAGTATGGGAAATGGGTGTGGTGGTTAAAAATGGTATTCTGCAATGCCATAAAGTAAAGTCTGTCTGAGTAACTGGAAGTGATGATACCACATTGCAGGATACTCTAGGATCCACCTGAAACTCTGATATATTTAACATATTGTTTCAGGGACATATGAATGTATCCCAAAATGCAGTGATGTCACTTCTGGTTATGCAGCCAGAAGTGATGCTGTGACATCACAGGATGCCAATTTAGTACATCTCTGCCCTCCCAGTCTACTCAGCTCAGATCTTCTCCAGTTTCTCTGGCTCTACAATTTCCCCTTTTTCTGGCATTCCTGCATGGTGTTTTTGCTGTAGTTCATCTTCCTAACAGCATTGATCTTCCTTCCTGGCTTACAGACAGTGTCATTTTTTGGCTGTTGCTTTTCAGATCCCCCCCCCCCCCAAGTTATATCACTGTAGAAAACTCACTGAATAAGTTCCACTGACTTCAGTGAGGCTTACTTACTTTCAAGTAAGCATTTACAGGCATTTACAGGCTAGATTAACAAGTGCAGAGTACTTTGACAACTTTTTGATCTTTCCCCTGTGGACACAGGCAGCCTCTCCAGTGCCATTGTTAACAAACCTTCTAGTGATATATCACACAAAACCAACTAACCCCCATGGTATTCCATCATATTGATATAAGTATCAATGAAAGTACCAAGTGTTTAAGAGAAAGCCCAAGACACACACAAAGCAAAGATGAAGTGGAGAAAGGGTTCCATGTGGAAGCAGAGTTGTTGGTGCAGTTCAGCTGGAAGCAGGGAAGCAACTGATAAAGGCTAGAATGGTGTTTTTGTGTTTTTGTATGGACATAGCCTCTCTTTACCACCACCCACTCATTGCGGTGCACTCACATTACTGAAAGATGAGTCAGACTGTAGCACTTGACTCTCTCTTCTCTCTCTCTGACTCCAGGTCTGTGACACTGCCTGCTGATATGGCAGAATGTTTTCCCCTGAGGCCAGCAGGCACAGCACCAGAGAGAACAGAGCAGCAAGCAAAGAGGAGTCAATGCTTGTATAGGCTCAAAGCTCTTCCACAAGCTATTGAGCTAGCAACAGGATTGGTGCAAATGACCTTCTAGATAAATTTAGAATCCAGTGGCACCTTTAAGACCAACAAACGTTTATTCAAGGTATTTATTTATTATTAAATTTATATCCCGCCCTCCCCACAAGGGCTCAGGGCGGCTTACAGATAGGGCACTTTGTGCCAATAAAAACAGAATAAAACACGATAAAACACAATAAAACAAGATCATTAACAAGTACTCTAAGATGTTACACTAAACAAAAAGATGGTATTCGACTGATGATGTTCAGATGATATTGTCTATATCCCAGAACAACCGTACTGGTCCTCCACGCCGCTACAGTATGATCTTCCAGGGCCGTTCCGTTCCCAGTTGTTTAAGGGATTGTTGGCGGAAGTGGCAGTTCCCTGGAGCATCGCAGCCATCTATCCTGGCGCAGAAGGAAAGCTGTTAAAGTTGAGACAACAGCTCCTAAACATCCGGTGAGGGTCAGCCAATAGCTCTGGACCAGGAATCCAGCAACCATGATCAGACCACTGAGAGGGTTGCTGACAAACATCACTTGAGAGACGCCCCACAGAACCCAGTGTGAAAACCACAACAGCTTAAAGGGAACACCTTGATGAAGGATGAACTTTGAAACGTTGTAATCAAACATCCGGACACAATATCGAATTATTTAGTAGTTCTCCATTGTTTATTCATTGTAGCACATACCAGTTCTCTATTGTTTACATTTTGTACTTTTTCACTGTAGCTACTTTGTATACTTTATTCTCTATTACATGTTCTTCGGCTTTTTGGCAAGTTGTAATTGGTGAGTCTGTTAAGTACACTTGTTTTTGCCTTCTATTACCATTTTATTATATAATAGTGTAGTGAACATAATTGAAAGCTCAATGAAAGTGTCAGCTCAGTATGGGGAATGCATGAATAAGGGGAATTCAGAACATGGGTTATTAGGAAAAGATTTGAAAATAAAATGGCTAGTATTGTAATACTCTTGCATACATCATGCAGTTGCATGTGGAATACAATGTACTGCTTTGGTTTTCCCATATCAAAAATGGGAAAGGCTGAGGGAGTTACAACACCTTCCTTACATGAAAATTTTAAGAATTTTTTTTTTTTGGTTTAGAAATAAAACAAGTAAGAGAGGTTGTAAGCATGGTGTGGAGGAAATGGCTAAAGAGAGCTTTCCTCCATAAAACACCAGAACTCTGAGTGAGCCATGAAACTGGTGGGCAGTAGATTCAGGACAGACTGAAGGAAGTATTTAATGTAATGCATAATTGAACTTCTGGAATTCATTGCTTAAGATGTTGTGATAACCTAGTCCAGCATTCTTTTCCCCACAATGGCTGATCAGATGCACCAGAAAGCTCACAGAAGGAGCAGAGAGGTGAAAGCTTTCCCCTGCTACTACTCCATAGCTGACACTCAGAGATGTAGTATCTCCAGACATTCAGCCATCAAAGCTAACAGTCATAGAGAGGCATATCCTTCCTGGACTGATCGAATCCCCTTTTAAATTACCTTAAATATCACCACATTCCATGTAGAAAACAAGCAGGAACACACAGTAAACATGAAACAAATAGGAAACACCAGTGTGGAAAGGACACTAGAGACTACTTGGTGTCTAAAGCATACAAATTATAATGTAATTACAAAAATCGAATGTAAATACAATGTAATAATAAATAGTAGAAAATAAGAATGTAAATACAAAATAAATATATATTTTTCTTGAAATGAAGATATTCATGAAGATAAATGAAGATATCGATTTTTGTAATTATATTATAATTAGGATGTTTCAAACACCAAGTAGTCTCTAGTGTCCTTTCCACACAGGTGGAAAAAAGGATTTTCATTTGTCTGTCTTGATTATCAGTTTCTATAACTAAAGGGGAATGGACTAGGTGAAAATTAACCCTGCTTCCTTCATTCCATCTATTGGTCCATTCTGAGGAAACACCTCTCAAATATGGAGCAGGGTAGTTCATACTGCCATAATAAGCTTTAGTGAGCAAGTTGCAGAGGAAACCATGCTGTCTAGATCAGCAGTGAGATAATCCTGATTTCCTAGAAAGATGGCCTTTTCTTGCTGACGGACAATTTTCCACTGTAAAAATATGTTGCATTCAAAGACTGTAGGATTGATTTATGCCAGTGGTCTGCTAAGAGTTAATCAATAGAATAACTGTTACCTCCTTATTGCGAAGAACTAGCTGATTAGAAACTTGATGAATGAGGTAATTTTTCATGGCTATAATTAAAACACTACATAGCTTTTCATATAATTGATCTTTAATGCTTTCGCGGAAAGCTAGCCATCCCCAGAAAACATCCCCCCCCCATGTATTAATCTGAAGCTTCAGAGGGTTGCTGGTACCGGGAAGACCATCCAAGAGTACCTGGAAAAGGGAAAGGCATGGGAGAAAGGTTGGAGACAAATGTCTGTCAAAGGTCATTTTGCTCATACACAATGAGATCATAAATCTATGCATCCCTTGATTTTAGGGCCCTAGCAGAGAGTGAAACAGTGAAACAATTGACTTGTAATACAAATTTTCTCTGCTCATGAGTCTCAATTTTGTTCCATCAATTGTCTTCACCCTCAAATTATTTTGAGTTTTTGTGCTGCATTGGTACTTGTGTGGATGTCACAACTTGGTGGTCAAGGCTGATAGTTCCTGGGATGAAATGGCTGCCAGGTAGGGATGTCAAGTCCCCCCGGGGGCGGGGAAACCCCCGCCCGGGAGACCCGTTCCCCGCCGCTGTCGGATCGGGCCCCCGGGGGGAAACCCCACCCCCAAAGCATGTCACACAGAAGTGACGCAAGCACGTCGGGGACATTGGGGATGGGGCCACAATCATCCGAGGGAAAACTCTATGGTCCCCAACGTGCTTGCGTCACTTCCGTGTGACGTGCTTGCGGCGTGCTTGAAGACTCCCGCAGCAAGGCTGGACTTTCCCGCTCCGGAACAGGTAAGCACTTGGCAACCCTACTGCCAGGCCTTATAATGGATACCAGCCTGGTAGTTCCTTACGTGTGTGTGGGGATACTCCATAGGGAACAATGGAGCTGCCATGCCTCCCTGCCTACACTTCCCAGCATCCCTGAGGGGAAAGAGTGGGAAAAGAGGGACACACCCCAGGGGCGGGGCCAAGGAGAGAGTGGCTTTTTGGCTCCTGAGGGGAAAAGAGTCTGTCTCAGCCCGGTCTTCTGCGTAGACAGCAGGTTCCAGGGAGAGCACAGGTGGGACTCCTGTCACCAGAGACTTCGTGGGCAATCCAGGCGACCATAGACCGTGGTGGAGAGC
This sequence comes from Gekko japonicus, assembly GCF_001447785.1. Lineage (NCBI taxonomy): Eukaryota > Metazoa > Chordata > Lepidosauria > Squamata > Gekkonidae > Gekko > Gekko japonicus. The sequence continues at coordinate 756,863 of NW_015163610.1, forward strand.
CAAGAGGGTGGCAGTGCTGGTGGCCAGTCCTGTGGAGGAGGGCTGGAGTTTCTCTCCACAACAGGAAGGGGAAACGAAAATCCGGGCCTGAGGCCACAACCCACTACAGAGGTAGAGAGGGTGTGTGGGTAGGGAGAGAGGACTTGCATTTTTATCCTGTTTATTTTCTGTGCCCAATATGTATGTAGTGAAAGAAATCTTCCTTTTTTTCAGTTTAAAAAGCCTGGTGTGCTTTAACCATATAGTCCTCCCCACTCTGCACATTACCAGGGGCAAAGGGAGGCCAGGGAACACAAACGGGCCTAGATATGTGAAGTTGCCAACTCTCCAGGGGGCACCCAAAGATCAAGGTACCCACTTCCCAAGGTGGGGAATTTAGCCAGAGGGGTCTCACTGTCCCTCAAGGAAGGTGGTAACTCAATTCAGTGAGTGGTGGCAGTGTTAATAAAGAGAAATAGTCCCACCAGGCAGGGTGGGAAGGCCAAAACAGGGGCTTGCAAGCCACAGGATGGAACCTCAGTCTCCCAGGGCTGAGGGCGGGTCCTCGTTTCACCACAGTTCCTATTGGAGCATGCTGTTTATGCATTCTCAACTGCATTAACTCCTGATCTTTTGATAATGTTTGCAGAAGTGGCTCAATGTTGCAATTTTGAACCATTCTGAGTTTTCCCATCACTTCATCCATCACCAGAACCATAAAAAATCAGGTATACTAATTGTCCTTTGTCCTTCTGACATCTACTAACCTTAGTTGATTGATCCTTGACCTTGGTTGATTGTTCCTTGAATTCGGGTCCTCTACCTCCTTACTCAGAAACAGCAGAGACCATGAAAGTCTCAATTTAGTTCCCCATGTACCTTTTGATTATGTCATTTATATTTCATGATGAGAGACTGTACGAATTACTTTCAATATAAGGTCAGTCAGCCACCTTGTATTTGGGATTAGTGGTTCCAAATACTGGTAACTATTTTTTTAATGACTTTTATTATGAAATTTGAATTTACAAACTAATAAGAATTATGAATTGCAGTGTAAAATGGGGAATTAAAAAACTCTGTTCTACAAGATGTGAATAGTGCCTTCTGCATTTTTGTATATTTTACTTAGAACCAGTGTGGTTTAGTGGTTAGTGTCAGACTAGGATCTGAGAGGTCCAAGTCTGAATCTCTGCTCTGCCATGAAAGCTTGCTGGGTAACCTTAGAACAGTCACTTACTCTAACCTACCCCTCAGGATTGTTGTGAGGATAAAATGGAGAACAATTTAAACCATTTGGGGTCTCCACTGGGGAGAATGGTGGGTATAAACAAAGCAAATAAATAATTTTTGAAAGTACATGATTTTATAATGGTTTTCTTTAATATAAGGGAAGTTACAGGAACCTTTGTAAACATACGATGCTGGACATCACAAGGCATTATTTTGTTAGTCACTCTGTCTCACTGAACTTTAAAATAACCCCCTTAATGATTTTTCAATTCATCATATATTTTGGATAGCAGTTCTTTTGTGGTGCAGTCTTAAACAGAAGAATCCCTTCTAGATCTATTAAACACTGAGATGAGAATGATCTAACTAGGGATGGGCACGAACTAGCTCACGAAGTAAAGTTCCTCATGAATTTTAGCCATTCCATGGTGAACTCTGCTGTTGTTCATAGTGGCAGTTCGTGAATTTCCAGACAGACTGTCGCTGCTCAATTAAACTGTTTACAAAACTCAAAGGCAACAGGGGGAGGAATTTCAAAGCAACGGTTGGCGGAATTCTCCATCCTTGGACTGTTTTATTTTTTCCCCTCTGTGTCTCAGGTTTTTATTGGCTTCCCAGTTGCTCTTGTCAGTTTCAAGAGGTTTTACCCTCCTCTTTGCCAGTTTGGGTTCCCTTCCCATTTTCTTGCACAGAGCTTACAATGCCCCCCCTCCCACTTGGAGTGTGATTGTGTGCTACACATTAGTCTTGTTGAGCTGACATTGCATCTGTTTGATTGTACTGGTACTGCTGGGCACTCTGTATATTGCTAATTTTTCTGTTTTTTCCCCTCCATTGGAAATAATGGAAGATGAGGGCACCTTCTTTAGGAGGCTGTAATTCAAACCCCATAAAACCAATCTCTACATAACTTGGAGGGCAAATAGATGAGAGTCAGCTGGAGGTTCTCTGCAAGCTTGGTGTCTCTAGCATGCTGGGGGGGGGGGTGTTCTACTGCATCACAAACTTCATGAACTGCTCCAGTATGTTTGAAGCCTTTTTAGTTCATGACAGTTTGTGGTTTGGTTTGTGAGTCCTCCATGAACTGAACCACTCTTTTGGGGATTACACTGATTCTTATTGGAAGTCAAAATGTTTTTGAACTCTATCAAGCTAGTTCTTGACACTATTTCTTATATTAATTGTAATTTCTTAATTGAAAGTATTGATCATAGATAAAATAAGTTAACAAGAAGAAGAAGAAGAAGAAGAAGAAGAAGAAGAAGAAGAAGAAGAAGAAGAAGAAGAAGAAGAAGAGATTGGATTTATACCCCGCCCTTCATTACCCAAAGGTGTCTCAGAGCAGCTTACAAACTCCTTTCCCTTCCCCTCCCCACAACAGACACCCTGTGAGGTAGGTGGGGCTGAGAGAGCTCTGACAGAAACTGCTCTTTTTCAAGAACAGCTGTGCCAGAACTATGGCTTGCCCAAGGTCATCCAGCAGCTGCAAGTGGAGGAGTGGGGAATCAAACCCAGTTTTCACAGATTAGAGTCCACACACTTAACCACCACACCAATTTTGGCTCTACTGCTCAAGAACTTCATAAGAGCCAGTTTGGTGTAGTGGTTAAGTGCATGGACTCTAATCTGGGAGAACCAGGTTTGATTCCCCACTCCTCCACTTGCACCTGCTGGATGACCTTGGGCAAGCCATAGTTCTGGCACAGCTGTTCTTGAAAAAGAGCAGTTTCTGTCAGAGCTCTCTCAGCCCCACCTACCTCACAGGGTGTCTGTTGTGGGGAGGGAAAGGAAAAGGAGTTTGTAAGCCGCTCTGAGACTCCTTTGAGTAGTGAAGGGCGGTGTATAAATCCAATCTTCTGCTCCTCCTCTTCTTCTATTTGCCCCAAGTTCTCAAAATTGCATTAATTAGGACATTTCACTGCAGGACAGGACATTATTTATATGACTTGGAATATTACCAAGGTAAATGTTCTATGGGAATCCTTGATGAATATTCCTCGGTGATTCCCCATGGAGCATCTTTATCCTGCAAAAGCCAAGTGCCAATAAATTTCAAAGAACTTGTCTAATAATAGAAGGCTATATTAGACACAAACAAGTCTCTTTACTTATAAGGTGTTTGTAATACATATTTTAAAATGTCAGGTTTCTTCTCAGTCCAAATTATAAACATTTTGCTACAAATTCAAGATGTTACAAGAAATTAGTATAGGAATATTTTCGGTTTAGTAAAGGACACAAGGATGAATACTCTTTTTAATTATTGAGATTATTCCCAGTCAAGAGGCTTTTAATTTGGCTGAAGTATTTTAAATCTGTTGTAATGTTCTTCACCATTGGGACATAATTATTGACAGATCTTCTAAATTTGAAGGAATATTTTGCTGTCCTCTTAGAGAAATTTAAGTAATACTGTGTGCTAATCTCTGATTCTATTGCACTTATAAGATTTAAACCAATTAAATTAGTCTTGTTCCTATTAATTTATTTCATGAATTTCCCCCACAAAAAATACTTCAGCTTTTTAAAAATAGAGTCATGAGGTGCTCATCCATCACATCATTCATTCAGACTTTCTAAATGCTTTATATGTTTTTAATGTATTTTTGGCTCAAGTGTTTAAGACGCTGAACTGCAGGCTGTGGAACGTCAGTAGTTCAGCAATTCGAGACCCGGGTGCCGCATGATCGAGTGAGCTCCCATCTCTAGTTCCAGCTCCTGCTAACCTAGCAGTTCGAAAGCAAGAAATTGCAAGTAGATAAATAGGTACCACTTTGGTGGGAAGGTAACAGCATTCCGTGCGCCTTGGTGTTTAGTCATGCCGGCCACATGACCACGGAAACATCTTCGGACAGTGCTGGCTCTTCGGCTTTGAAACAGAGATGAGCACCGCAACCCTAGAGTCGGATTCGACTGGCTTTCGAGCAAGGGAACCTTTTATGTGTTTTATCTATGCTTTACTCCACCTTGATTCTGTAAGGAAGGCAGCTAATAAATGTTTTAAATAAACAAATAAAAATAAATAATTATCTTGCATCCTTCTGATATTTACTGTCCTAGTTGATTGACAACCAGTGGAAGTCTGGGGGGCAAGGGTAACGGACGGAGTGCCGTTGAGTGTTGGCATGGTGCCACTTCTATGGAAAACCTGGAAGCAACACCTCTTTAGGAACTGGTAAAACCATAGGTTTTCTCAGTGGACTGACATCACTTCCAGGGTTTTCCTTGAAGTGACATCATGCAATTGCCCATTGGTGATTTTTTAAACATTATTTATATAAAACTGGTGCTTTTAAAAACATTTTTATTTAAAATTAGTGATGTTTTAAACATTATTTTTCTCCCAACATTATTTTTCTCCCGCAGCAGCAGGAAACAGGCTGCTCCTTCAGTCCTGGTCCTCTGCCTTCCTACTCAGAAACAACGGAGATCATGAAAGGCTCCACTTAGTTCCTATTTGTCTTTTGATTACTCAATTTATAGTCAGTTATACCTTTAATTAGCATTTTTAAGAAAGGAAGTCATCCCAGCTATATTAGATGAGTGGTTCCAAATGTTGGTAGTGATATATAGACAAGTGTGTTCCACGTAGTCAATCATGTCTCAGCAGCAATTAAGCAACCTACATCATGTTTGAAGCATCCCAGTTATTCCACCATGCAAGCAGGATGGTATCTGCATACAGCTTCACTAGGTCCTTCACCCTCCTCCATCTGCTTTGCAAAGTCTGGATGCTTAGGGTACCTACAAACAAAGGCAGATGTTCCACTGCAAGTGTAGGATGTGGAAAATCAGAAATGTCACTTGTACATTTTTTAAAATGTGCTTTTCTTCTGCTAGCAATAAAGACTGTGTTCAGGTGAGCAGGAAATATTAAATTGTTTTTATTGCATCATTTTTTTTTTGAAATTACAAAAGACAGGTTCAATGCAAGGAATCTACAAACAATAGAAATAGCTACAAACATGAAATGTAACAGTTTAAAAATTACAAATATGGTGGCACTGAGGGAAGACTGAATGCCCTATGCTTCTGGACAGTCATTATTTAGAAATTATCATCCCTACTGTTCAACCCACAAATCCCCATTTCAATTTTCTCTCTCTCTTATGCAAGTGAAGCCATAATTAATTATTTTCATGCTATGTTTTGTTTCCTCATATTGAACATTTCCTGCAAATGTATGAATTTTGTAGCATTTTTTAAATCAATCAATCAATTAGCATTACGAATATAGTGTATGTATAAATGAGGTATTAGGGTTACGGTTATTAAAGTTCAAGTTAGGGTTACTAGGGTTAGGGTTATTAGGGTTAGGATTATTAGGGTTGGGGTTAGAGTAAGGGTTAGGGGTTAACGTTAGGTTTAGGGTTATTTGGATTAGGGTTAGGGTTATTAAGATTAGGGTTGGGATTATTAGGGTTAGGGTTGGGGATTAGGGTTAGGTTTATTAGGGTTAGGGTGGTTAGTGTTGGTGTTATTAAGGTTAGAGTTATTTGGGTTAAGATTATTAGAGTTAGTGTTAGGGTAAGGGTTAGGGTTAGAGTTAGGGCTATTTGGGTTAGGGTTAGGATTAGGAGTGCACAGGAAAAATCTTTGGGTTTTTTTCAGATTCGAGTATATTGAACCCATTTTTCCCCAGGAAATCTGAAAAAAACCTGAATACCAATATTGGTATAGTATAGATATCTGAAAAAAATTGGGATTCCTGAAAAAGTTGGGTCCATTATATCCTCTGGGGCCACTGTAGTCAATGACAAAAACCTTCTACCAAGTTTGCAGGAGGCTGGGGGGGAGGGGGTTTGAGGTAGAGGCACCAAATTTGGACTGTAGCTGCTGGAGCCTCTCTCCAAAAGACCCCCAAAGGTTTGAAAAGATTGGACCAGGGGGTCCAATTCCAGGGGCATCCAAAGAGGCTGCCCCCAATTCTCCATGGTTTCCCATGGGGATGGAAAAAAGGCAGGCAGCAGACAGTGTCTCCCAAAGAATCTCTCTGTAAGAAAGTAAGTGAGATGTGGTGGTGGTGGTGTGAGGGGGCATGTTTGCCAGGCCAGCAGCAGAACCAGTGCAGTGTGCCCCCCAGAACCAGTGCCACTGTGTCAGTCAGTGCCCAAACCCCTCAGTTCAAATCAGGGAATCTCTGCAGCATAAACTGAGGGAGCGTGTTTGCCAGCCAGGCCAGCAGCAGAAACAGTGCAATGTGGTAGCACCCAGAACGTGTGCCACTGTGACCCAACAGAACTCAGGTCGAATAAGAGAATCAGAGAATCTCTGTAGCATAAACTGAGTGGGCATGTTTGCCAGCCATGCCAGCAGCAGAACCTGTGCAATGTCCCTGCCAGAACCAGTGCCACTGTGCCAGTCAGTGCCAAACCAAACAGAACTCAGGTCAAATCAGAGGATCTCTGCAGCATTACCTGAGGGGGCAGAACCTGTGCAAGTTACTAATTATCACCACAACAAGAAGCCCTGCCCACTAAAGCCTCAGAAAGTGAAAGGGAGGGGGTAGTGTGTCTATCTGTCCACTGATCCTCCTATCTCACAGCAGTGCACCAGCACCAGCGATCACTGCCTTCCTCAGTGGAGGAGGCTTAGCCTAGGTGTGGCAGCTTCCCTTCATCACAGGCTCTCCCTCCCTTTCCCACCTCACCCCTGCAAAAGAAAATTATTTTTCAATAAAAAGCATTCATTATTTATGGTGCTCCTGTGGGTTCTGGCTGCTTGGGATCTACCCTACTCTACCTTGTTCAAATGGAGAACAATTTTTGTGATGCTGTTTGAATTTCAGCATGCAATTTTGCTTTGGGGTGGCTGGCAGTGTAACTTAGGTGCATACACACACCACCCTCAACATCACCCTGCACTGCACGGCTACCAGGGTTCTATGGAGGTATTTCTGCTGCAGGTGGGATGAATGGAAGTGGGGAGATTGGTGGGGCATTTCTGTGCCAATCAAAATGTTAATGGCCCTGGCTGCTACTTCTCCATAGCCTCTCTAGTATTAATCATGGGAAGAGTGTTGTAACCCAACTTCCCAGCAGAGTCCAGCAAGTACCAGCAAGTACCAGCTCAGAACAACACAGTCTCCATATGAACAAAACAATCCAGGAACACAAGTAGAGAGGCCATCACTTTTGTGGAAGGTAGCAGGAGTTGACTTAACAGACAACTGCTTCTTAAATGGACAGTTCTACGTGGCCTGCTCCAGAGTGAGCTCATCAAGCAGCCTGGTGATCCTAGCACCTGAGGTCCTTCAGTAGAGAGAGAAAAAAGTACGTATGTCTCACTTCATTTCTTACACTACAATCTTCTCTGTTAGAATTCCTACAGCAAATGTCACATTTCAAATTTCACATCATCAGTATTATAACTGGATTTGCGGAACTTAAATACCGTAGTGAAGCACGGGTATCAGGCTAGTCAGCATTATATGCCTAGAGCAAAAAGCCCATTCCTGCCTGCAAGCTGCTTTTAAGATATGAAATACCTTTTTAAAAAGTAAATGGAGGTTTGGACTTATTACTGTCTTCAGTCAAAGGTGTTTGAGAACTCTGAGGACCCATGTTCTGTTTTTGAAGGAGGTTCGTTTGCTCTGTCATGGGTGCATGCTGTAATAATTCCATAATTCTCTGGAGGACAATGAATTGTGGCATTTGCTCCTGTTCAAAATCTATGTAGACTGTCCCTTCATTAATTATTCATCACCATATGGACCTTCCCAGATCATACAACAAATATTTGTTTAAACCTATGACATCATGGTTGACAAATAACACTCCTCTTTACCCCCCAGAGTCTGAGCTTTTAGCTAGGCCTTTAAAAACATATATACACATTCAGAAGTTGTGCACTTTCTCATTCCGGAATGCTATGTCCTTGTGGTGCCATAGCTCAACTTTCAGATGAAAATGGATACTGATCTGCCAGTAAGAAACATGAATAAAGTTGAGAAGAAAAGTATGCTAGGTAATGTTGGTGACAAGGATACTTTCAGGAGGAAGTTTGCAGCTTCTGAGTAATCCCTCTCCTGCAAGGAGACTCCCCACTCTACCTAATACATGGGGACATCACATTACAAACAGAGCAAGAGGCTCACACAAACATGACTGGCCAAATCTGCTTTTTCATCACCTGGAAAGATCCTACAATGTTCTGAGGGTTCAAGCCTTGACATCTGACATGAACTATAAACAAAAACTGGAATGGAAGGAATCGTTGGTTAATCCAGTCTGATGTGATGTGAACTTCTCAAGTGAAGTTTTATGGACCATGTGTGGATGACATAGTCGGGATTTATTGCATTTATGTAGCCAGGAGTCCACTCTGATAGCATGAAGTCTGCCCCTTGACTAATCATATTAGTATCATTGATGGATACGTGGTAATTTTTAATTAGGTTTGTACGTTTATTAACTTTAGTGGACTGACAGTATTAGCAGCTGTGAAATGCCCATTTTGAAGGGACCAGATATTTACTCGTATCCATTAAAATGGGTCAGGGTCTCCCATTACAGGTGCTTTTTTTTTTTTTTGGCAGCATGCTTTGTGCGGTTAATTAAGAGCATTCCACAAGGCAAAGGCGAGGACTTTAGGCACAGCTGTGTATAAAAAGTTCCACTTTTGAACTGTGTCATGTGTTCCTGGGAACCTACTGCCAACAAAGAGTGCATTCAGTGGCAGACAGGCCTCTGTGCTTTTCTCTGACAATATTCTCTCTGTGGTCCTTGCTTCTGACATGACCCCAAACTTTGCATCTTGTTCTCAGTGTTTGTTTACATCAATAGTCCTCCAAGTGTGAGATGGTTCCTCTACAGAGGTGCAGGATGTTGCTAGGGAAAGCAAGAGCAAAGGTCAAGAAAAAAGAGGGAAAGAAGCAGGGATGAACTGTAATGGAAGAAAAAACAACAACAGAAAGGAAAGAAAGTCTGCAAGCAATCCAGCAGTACTTCACTAGGAGACTTCTTATATAAAGAGCCGAGAGGATGGTTTGACATTCCCTTCAAACAATATGTAACATGATTTTTGAAAGATAAACTTGCATATATGGTACTTTGCTATCAGGGTTTTTCAGTAAAAAATGAACACCCACTTCTTCTGTATTGGTTTTATTAAAGAACTTGATTGTGATAAAAATGCAAATTTTGTAGCGTTTTATTTTAGATATGCTAGTGGGCATGGGAGAAGAGACTGTTCCCCCTTAATTTACTGGCACCACAATTGTAAACACATGTATCAACATGCAAGTCCAATTGTTTTAAAAGGAACCTACTTCCAAGGAAATTTGTCTTAGGATTGCAGTCAAACCTCACCACCCCTTCCCCCATTATAAAGTAGACAAATTAATGGAAATCATATCTCTAATATATGTACCCAGGTCACAGCACATTCACTGTGACCCTGTGAAGATACATATGAAGACTGGAAACCAATATTTGAGGTGAGAGGGAGCTTAACAATCCCGAAACAAGCAACACCATAAATAAATAAAATCAAACTCTTCTCTCCTTTCCCCTTTGCTTGCATTTTCATTGTGTTAGAAAGGCGAAAGGAAGGAGATGCCATATATTTTTTGTTTCCGGAAATATTAGAATCACATTTCAAAATCAAAGTCTTATGTAAGAACAGAACAAGGAAATTGGATAGCAGAAGAGCTGATGGAAAAATAAGAATGATTTACCAAAGAAGTCTGAGAAAATGCGATAGGAGCAGAAAAACACAAGGACTCCTTTATCGTCGCAGAAGCAGTACGAAACTGTCACTGCAATCCTATGCTGATTTACTCAGAAGTAAGTCCTACTATATTTATGGTCTTTTATTCCCAGGTACGTATGCATAGCACTGCCCCTCCATCCTCTTTATATTCCACACTATCCCACTCACCTCCTGTAATTCATATAAACACTAGAATTGTCAACAGAGAAGAATCTTGGCAATTCATGATTGGCTCTTTAAAGCAAATTTCTAAGCAGCAGATTTCTGCTGTCTGTGGCCAATTTCAATTGTAGGAAGGAAGCCTTCAACCTCCACAGTTTTACTAACCATGCTGTAGTTAAACTAAAAAAAAAAACTTTAAAAAACTAATATCAGTAGTACAGTACTGGTTTCAATTAACAACATTGCGAAGTAGAAAGGTTCAAATTTCACTCCCCGTCCAACATAGCTGCTGTCCAACTTTAGGCACATGCCTGAACTTAAACTTCCAAAGCTGCTGGAAGATCTACAATCTCTGTCTCATATAGTTTGACCCTTAGTCTTCAGGGACATTCCTATTTTGTGCTATTCCCTAGGCTAGGTAAAAAAAGATCTTCCCTCAGCTAAGCCTTGCTGCCTATAACTTTGGGAACAATGGTAGGCGCAGCTATATCTGCAGGTGGATTTAAACAACATCCAAGGAACCTGGCAGAAGAATCCATGCCCTGGTTTCTAGCTGATGTTTCTGTTGCAGTTCTTTCTCATGCTGGCAACTTGGGCTGAGGGCATAAGAGATGACAAAGCCCTCACAGCCACTTTTCTTTTTTCTGAAACACCCATTTCCTTAAATGCTTCTAAATTAGCCTCTCTTATTGCATTTATTCTCCCTCTCTATGTTGTTATTATCCTGTTTACCCAACGTCACTCTGCGAGCATCTCCAGGCGCCTTCCAGCCAGCACACACAATACGTTACAATTATATAATTACGCCATTGTAATCAAATAATTAAGATACATGTTAAACACATATTAGAGCCTACAAAGAAAAATGAGCTACAGACACAAGCAAGGCAGGAGCAAGAAAGATGGGGGCTGGAAGTAGGCCGTACTTCTAGTCAGCCAGGGACTCTGAGCTTTGGTGTTGAACCAAATGCAAGCAGTGACAGCTAAACAAAACAGGACAGTTGTGACTTGGAAACAAAGCAAGCACATCTTATCAAAAGAGCTTTCTGAGAGCTTGCTAATGGCTGCTCACGCTGTTATAAAGACCCTACTGGTTTGTTGACTATGGCATTGGTTTATTATCTCAGGAAGATGGTACGGTATGGGAAGGCTCGGTTGGTGCTTTGAAGAGGTGGCTTGTTTTCTCTGGGATTTCTCAGGTCTTATGACTTGCACAATTCTCCAGCACAATGAATTCAGAGACTTCTTATAATGAAATGGCTCATTTTGGCTGAGGCGATGATTAAACATATTGTGTGAGTCTAAGGATGTAGTCCTATACACATTTGAATGATGAGTACAGAGGCATAGGTTTGTGAAGGAAGGTTGTAATCCCACACACACTAAAATGCCATTAAAGTCAGTGGACATGAGTGAAAAAGGCTCTTTTTGTAGCAGGAACTCCTTTGCATATTAGGCGTAATGTAGCCAATTCTCCAAGAGATTATAGTAGCCCCTGTAAGAAAAGCTCTGTAAACTCTTGGAGGATTGGCTACATTAGGGATGTGTTGTCTAATATGCAAAGGAGTTCCTGCTACAAAAAGAGCCCTAAATAATCTGGTGTAACCCCTCCCCCCTTGAAAATACAGAATACACAATGAAAGGGCCCACCACTAATACTCAAAATACCTTTGTAATCTGGTTATAGGCCTTTGCAGGAACAAAACCAGCATTCTCTCACATCTCTTAGACACTATAGCTTCAGGTCTTTTGATGAATTAGGATGTCACTTCTCATAACATACAGGCAGCCCTTTATACACATCACACTGTTCCCTCAGTTTACCTCCTTCCTCTAATTCAGTCCTTTGTACTCTCACTTAAGCCATGTATAAAAAATCCTTTCACAGGTTGTGGGCATGAGCATGCTGGCCCTGCCCCCCCCCCCCCCCCCCCCGTGATCACAGCTGATGAGCACAGCACCTATGAGTGGAGAAAGTGTCTGCACGTAAACTCACTCCCTGTGATTGAAGGCACTGCTAGCCTAACACTGCTGATCATAGGGAGGGAATTTAGAGTTGCCAACTCTGGGTTTGGAAATCCCTGGATATCTGGGGGTGGAGCATGGGAAGAATGTGGTTTGGGGAGGGGAGAGGCCACAGCTGAGTATGATGCTATTGAGTCAGCCTCCAAAGGAGCCATTTTCTCCAGGGGAACTAATCTCTGTCATCTGGAGAGCAATTGTAATTATGGAAGATCCCCAGGTCGCAGGTCCCTGGCAACCCTAAAAGGGAGCATACCTATGGAAATTGCCTCTTACATAAGTGTTGTGCTCACAAGACAGTGATCTTGCAGAGAGGCAGGGGGCAGTGTGTACATGCCCACTCTCCTTCTCCGTTCAGTCAGTGCATGGGAGGATCATGTCTACAGGGCTCCTAAGTATGCCTTGTTCAACGCAGTGAGAGACATTCTTCTCAGCTGGGATGGGTTCCTCGGGTACTTCAGATATGGTGGAAAGTGTATGGTGTATGGTTATAAGGGGGAAAATCATTATGGCCCTCTTTTGAAAGCTCTTAGATCCTCTGTGCTATCATTATCCAAGGAATCTTGAAACTGTGGTATCTATTGGCAGTGTTGTCTGATGCTACATTCTTTGCATCCCCCTTGTTTAGCTCAGTGGGGCTTACATCCAAGTAAACATACCTAAAAACAGGCTGCATATCTCATTTCATTTATTTAGGTATTCATATCCTGCTTTTCTCGCCAATGAGGATTCAAGGGCCCCGAGGACATTGCTCTCTCCTCCAGTGTTCTCACAACCATCCTGCAAGATAGGTGAGGCTAAGAGAGAGACTGGCCCATAGTCACCCAATGAGCTTCCATGGAAAGTGAAGATTCAAACCTGGGTCTTTCAGATCCTAGTCCTCCAACACTCTAACTGCCACACAATGCGATCTTACTCTAGTCAAAAAGAATCATATTTCCAAATTTTACAAGGAAGATAAAAGTGACTTGAAAAAGTATTTGGCTCTCAGAAAGCTATTCAATTATTTGAAAGCTTAAGAAGATCAATTCAAGGCTTCCAGGGTAAAAGAAAATGACACAGACCAGTGAGCCCTTCTGTAATCATCACCTTGGGGTCCCCTGTGATCAAGATTACAGGGACTGGAGCAGTTTACCATGCTGTGGCTTTCGCAAATGTCTGTCATATCCCCAGGGATGTGCTTTTAGCAGCTCAATCAACACCCTGATGGTAATAAATCTTATCCAAAATTACTTGGTTAACCAAGGTCCTTAGGGGCATGGCAGGAAACCTTCTAGGACTGCATTTTAAATGGAGTCACTCCACTGGCCATTCTTAAGTGAATGTGTTTCCTCACTTTCTTCTCACGTACCTTTCCCATGCCTCCTTGCATGCAGCAACTAACCCAGTGGTTATTTTATGTTCTTATTTTTAATAGGCTCTGGACTAGATGATGCTAGTTCTCGAAAGGAAGAATCTGACTATGTCCTAGAGCAGAAAACTATGATATGGGTTCTTTTGCATAACATGTCCCAGAGGTTTAATACTGTATGCAAAAGCAAAACATTTTTGCTTTAACAGCACTTCACATCCACTGCTGCCTGGGGACCAAATCCTATGCAATTACAGACAAGTTTGGTCAAGGCAAGAAAATAAGAACCAACCTATCATCACATTAGTTCTGTGTATTGTATTCTATGTAGTAGATCTGATGCTTGCTGCTAGATCTTTTCTGACAAACATGGAAAGAGGTATACCGTCCTTAAAACATTCATAGATGTTTGTACTGTTTAACTACTGGAGTCAACTATGGAAATTTATTTAGTATGTTGTTAATCCCACCCTTCCACTAAAGAGCTCCAAGTGGTGCATGAGCTTCTCACACCCTCCAGTTTATCCTCCCAACAATTCTGTGAGACTGGGAGAGAATGACCAGCCCGAGGCTGCTCAGTAAACTTCATATATTTAATATACATCAAAAGATGATAGTGGAGAGTAGTGGTTGCTGTAATTTACTTCCTATAATTTAGTTTCTATTCTCTCTGCTGAACAAGACCAGGGGCTGATTGTGGTACTGGCCATGATTTGTTAATATTGAAAATTAGAATAAAGCTGAAGCAAAATATCAAAACATTCATAATGCCAAAATACAATCTAAACAACATTCCTGAAGAGTTTAAAGGCCATGTAAAGAACAGATTTGCATTACTAAGTTCAAGTGAACATTACTAAGTTCAAGTGAACATGAACCAGAAGAACTATGGCTTGTGCAAAAACTACTCCTGTAGCCAAAATAGTTCTCTTTGTCTCTACTGGCATGTAGAGACAAAGAGAACTATTATAATAACCAATGTAAAGAAATAGAACAATGAAAAAGGAAGAAGGGATCTGTTCTACAGAATCCAAAGGGAAATTTAAAGCACAGTTAGTCATCCTGAAGGATCATCATAGAAATATAATAACTGAACAGGACACGTTAAAGAAAAGATGGGGACTATACACTGAAGAACTGTACAGAAGAAATGAAAGGATGATAGACTCCTTCTAAGGAGAATCTTTTGAAGATGCACTGAAAGCAATTGGGAAAAACAAATAATGAGGAGTAGATGGGATATCAATAGAGCTATTTCAAGCCACAGAAACAGAATCTGAACAAGAATATGCTAACAAATATGGAAAATAAAACAATGCCCACAGACTGGAAACATTCGATCTACATTCCAATTCCAAAAAAAGAGATGTAAAAGATGGCAGCAACTATTGGACCATCACATTAATTTCTCGTGCAGGTAAAGTGATGCTTAAAATCTTACAATAAAGTCTGCTACCATAAATGAATAGAGAAATGCCAGATGTTCAATCTGCATTCATAAAAAGAAGGGGCACTGAGATAATATTGCAAATTTACATTGGTTACTGGAGCATATAAGAGAATTCCAGAAGAAAATCAGCTTGTGTTTCACAGATTACAGAACAACTTTTGACTGTGGATGGTTTTAAAAGAAACGGGTATTGCCCCCCCCCCCCGACGGAAGAAAGAGTCAGACAGCCAAGGTTGGATGAAACTAAGGCCACTTTATTTAACATATTAAAAGTAATGGCAAGGGCAAACATAAACAGCAGCACAGTCAAGGCCTGATGTCACTTTTGACCCCATCCTTACTGTATAACAGGCAAGACACCAAGGCCCCGGGTTGGAGCCAACTGTAAGTCGCTTGCAAACCCAGCTGAGCCCAGCGATGGGAATGCGCCTTCAGGAGCCCTCCAACACCACCGCACGGCCAGCACAGAGGCTCTATCGTGACCATTCCCAAAGGCAGTCTGCAAGCTTCGTTCCTGGCTGCACGGCCACAGGGTTGATCCCGCAGACCCCTATACTCCCTCATGGGGTTATTGATTGGTGCTTACATAGCCGCATGAACTTTATCTAAATCTAATTCTGCCACCACAAGGGCCAAGCCTCTGCTTAGGCCCCTGCACCCATTCAAATACCTAGAACTGGCCTAAACCCTTGCTGCAAATCCTGAAGGAAAACGTCATTTCCCTTCTCGGAGAGGTGAACACCATCACCCCTGTACATGTCTGGACAATCAAGCTGAATCTGGGGGTGAGGCAAGTAGTGGCCCAACCCAACCTTTAAAATATTTCTGAGCTCCCCATTGGCCTTGCGCCGAGCTCTCTCAATCCCCTTGGGATCCCAAGCGCTACGCCATACTAGGCGTGGAATCATGGCTGACCACACAATTACTGTGTCAGGCCATGGGCGCTGAATGAACTTCAGGTCATTCCTGGCTTGCAACACTAGGGCCTTCCCCTTCAAGAATCCCAAGTTGTTACTCCCCAGGTGAATGACCAAAACCTGTGGCGGTAAGACAGAACCATATCTGAACAGAAGAGGAAAGAGGCCCGGCCAGCGTAGGCCCCGGCGCCCCCTCCACTCCACAGTAGCCCACTGGCTGAGGCCAAGCTGTGAGCCAATGGCCAATCGATTGGCCCGATGAGCTGCCCAAAAGACGTAGCTGTGTCCGGAGATGAGAATCCATCTCCTACCACTAAACACAGCACCTAAGAAGAAACAACAGTGAAATCCGGAACCCAACATTGCAAACCGCAACACACAAAACAGCAAGAGGGCGCACATAACGTTTATAAGCAGCTGATTGCCACCTGCCCACCCGCTGAATGTCAGCGGTGGGATAGCCTAAAGCTGCCGCCGTGGATGCTGCACCTATTCTGAATGAGTGAGTGCCAAACTTCACTCCAGAAAGGCCCAACAATCCCAAAGCCCGGGCTGTAACAGCCCAAAACTGGTGCTTTGTCAGCAGGCTCCCGTCTGCATGGATAAAGAGATATCCATCCGCATTGCCCCTTAAAGCCCTGTATTGAGACAAAGCCAATACAGGGCAGAGCTCAGATTTGGAAGAGACACCCAACTTAACCACCGACCCTTTATGCCGTTGATAAGTTTTGGTTCCCCTAATAGTGATGTGCGCCTCCTTCCCTGCAAATAGGAGGTCCCAATTGTGCAATGCCTTGCCCAACTGGTCAGTCTTGGACAGCGCTACCAATTCACTTACTCTAGTCTAAGCACTCCAAAGAATGCCAGCAGCGAAGCTGCATGGAAAAAGCAGGCCTCATAACCAGAATTGCAAACTCTGGACCAGGTTGCTTGCAACCCTTTAAGAACCGCTGGTGAAATAGGACACCTCTGGTCCTTCAAAGCCCCCTTTTCCCGTGTCCAACCCTCCAACATCTTTCTGAAACAAAAGTCACCAGTGACTTCCGAAAAACCTAGAGCCTTGCTAGCTAATGCCAGGGCAGAAAGACGTCCCCGTATGGAGCTAACAGCCAAACCCGCCTCCTTCAAGGAAACGGAATAATGGATCAGTTGCTCCACGGTAGTGGGCCAGACCTTGGGATAACCCTCCTGTTTCCTAAATTCTTTGAATATGCGAACTGACCGTTCATATCCTCTTCATGTGCTAGGGGCAATGGCGAGGCCTATTGCCCTGCAAGCTTCAGCCCTCCAACCTGCCATAGCTTCGGGAGCATCCTTGCCAGCTGAAGATTGGTGTCTAGAGCAAGCTGATGAAACCTCGCCATCTGTTTGCGAGTGAGAGCATCAGCTACCCTATTATCCACCCCCAGCACATGCCTAGCCAGAAACATTGTGTTGAGCCGCAGGCATCACAGCGTATATGCACAAACCAAGCACATAACCCTGGGTGATTTAGATGTGAGGAAACTGATGACGTGGACCACCGCCAAATTATCACACCAGAAATACACTGTGTGATCCGCCAACTCATCTCCCCATAGCCAAACTGCCACTAGAATGGGGAAGAACTCCAAATATGTGAGGTCCCTAGTAAACCCAGCAGAAACCCAGTCCTCAGGCCATTCCTCCATGCACTAATATCCACAGAAATAAACCCCAAAGCCCTAGGACCCTGCGGCATCTGACATGACATGCAGCTCAGCTTCGAGCTTTAAGTCCTTCTGCCAAAAAGAAACTCCATTAAATGAAGTCAAGAAATACTGCCAAACCCTGAGATCAGCCCTCATCGCATAGTTAATATGCACTCTGTGGTGGCATCACATAGCCTGTGCAAAAAGGCCCGATTAGGGGCAACCACTGAGAGCCAGTTTGGTGTAGCGGTTAAGTGCGCGGACTCTAATCTGGGAGAACCGGGTTTGATTCCCCACTCCTCCACTTGCACCTGCTGATGTGACCTTGGGTCAGTCACAAGCTCTGGCACAGCTGTCCTTGAAAAAGAGCAGTTTGTGTCAGAGTTCTCTCAGCCCCACCTACCTCTCAGGGTGTCTGTTGTGGGGAGGGGAAGGGAAAGGAGTTTGTAAGCCGCTCTGAGACTCCAAGTGAAGGGCGGGGTATAAATCCAATCTCTTCTCTTCTTCTTCTTCTTCTTTGCATGCAAAGTTAAGATGCTCCACCAGCTGCTGGATTTCCCATAAGGTGGCCTTCCTTCGTGTCAAAAATGCCCCAATGTGGTCCCGCAAGTCTGCAATTTTTTTCCATAGGCAGTCGGGATGTCTGAGCCACTGTATCCAGTTCCACTCCCAGAAAAAAACTAACTTCTGTGCCAGGCCTTCAGTCTTTTCATGGGCCAAGGAACCCCCAGCTCTGCAGCCAAATTGTGAAACCCTTCCAAGAGCTGAGCACATCTACCTGTTCCTTGAGGCCCCACAAAAAGAAAATCATCTAAATAATGTGCAATATCCTGAATGCCCGTCTTAACATGCAGAGCCCATTCCAGAAATGAATTGAAGTGCTCAAACGCAGCACATGACACAGAACATCCCATGGGCAAAGCCCTATCTATGAAGAACTGGCCATCAAAAGAGAAACCCAACAGCTCGAAATCATCTGGATGCACGGGGAGGAGGCGAAACGCAGACTTAATATTGCACTTTGCCAACTCCACCCCTCGACCACAGCGCCGTACAACATGAACTGCTTGGTCAAACGAGGTGTACCTCACCATGCACAGATAATCAGGAATGGCATCATTAACTGATTCACCTCACGGATACAAAAGGTGGTGAATTAAGTGAAATTTACCAGCTGCCTTTTTAGGCACAATCACCAGAGGTGAAACTCTAAAATTAGAAAGCGGTGGCAAAGAAAATGGGCCCAAAACACGGCCCTCCTCCAATTCCTTGTCAATCTTCTTCCTCACCACTGACTCCATGCCCTTAACTGATTTAAAATTAGAGGCCATAAACGGGGCCCTCATTCCTTGAAAAGAAATGTGAAAACCAACAGTGAAACCCTCTAACAAGTAAACTCTGCTTCAGGATTTCCTTATCCCTATCATCCAACTCCTCTTTGTCTTTCTTCTCCAAATTCCGGTAAAGAAGGCTAAAGAGATCAATGTATTCACCTTTACAAATCTCCCACATTGTGGGTAAAAGGTGATCGCCTAAAGGCAAGGCAGTATCCCCAAAGTGCATCGCTGATGCTGATGCAGCATTAAAAGGGTTCGCCCAGGGGGGGGGGTACAACCCAAACTACCCCAAGGACCAGCCGGCATTGCTCCCCAAGGGGACTGCATAGCCGGAAATGGAGGGCCCAACGTCCATGGTTGACCAGTGTCAGCAGAGCTTTGTGTAGTGTCCATCTGTGGAGCAGGTGGAATCCCAGAGCTAGCTCCCTGACTCCAGGGCCCCCACAGCCACATCAGACTAAACTGTAATGCAGGATCCCAGTTACCCCTGGGACCCGGCTGTTCAGGCTCCACCAGGGGTCATTTCATAGAAAAAGAGCTGCAGGAGCTCATTAGCATAACTCATTAGCATATGCCACACCCCCTGAAATCACCGGAAGTGTGCACCAGCCCCTCTGACAGGCCGAAATTGACATTCCCTTTTTAGCACAGAGCCTGAAAAAGAGGGGGAGGGCCTCTGCAGGCCATTTTTCAGGCCCAGAGCCTGAAAAAGGCAGGGAGGGAAGCTCAGCAGTCCCCCCCCTGTGGTTGCAGCTGCTGCCAAAAGCGGCGGCAGCGGGGCCATAACTTTTAAAAGAGCCCCTAAGGACAGCTGGGGGAGCCAGAATGACCTGTTGCACGAGAGGTGGAATTGCCCCTACGAGTCCAAGGCCACCACCCCGGGGCTGACGGAGGCAAGGGAACGTTTAATCCCCCCCCCGCATCGCAGCTGCTGCCAAGAACAGTGGCGGCGGCCATAACTTTTTAAAGAGCCCCTCCCGAGAGCTGGGGGAGCCAGAATGACCTTTGGCGTGTGATGTCCGAGCGGTGTCACATGCGAGAGGTAGAATTTGTCTTTATGAGTCCAAGGCCACCACCCCGGGGCTCAGGGAGGCGGGGGAACATTTCGCCCCCCCACAGTGTCCTAACTGATGGCTGGTGGGAGCAGGGGGCGGGGCTTATGTGCCCACCCCCTGGGCTCCTGACTGGTGGAGCGGTGCTCCGGTGCGCTCCGGCAGGAACCGAGGCCTGGGCTCCACAACTTTAACCGGCGCTGCCTCTGTTTTGACACCAGCCGCTCCAGTCACTCTGGTATCAGTCCCAGCATCAGGCCTAGAATCAGCAAGCCTGCATTCAATCAAAGAAATATGTTTAAGCACCACCTCCCTAAACCTCTTTCTCTCAGCCCGGCTCTCCTTTCTCTGGTCAGACCCAATAGCTGTCTGCTGGGGGGCGGTAGCCGCAGCCGCCCTAGCTTGCTCCAGAGCAGCCAGCCTATCCAAAATAGCTTGCTGTTCTGCTCTTTCATCCTCATCCTCAGAGGAGGAAGGGACCGCCCCCACATCCTGCCTGGGGACTTCAGGAGCAGGCCTCTTTGGCGCAGGTCCCTTGCCTTTAGCTTTGCCCTAGCCCTTCTTAGAAGCCATACCGCCAGCGAAGCTGCCTAAAACCCTGACTTGTGTCAACACTATCACACACAGCCACTGTATGAGACCTGTACCTAAACACCACCAAAAATGGCCACCTAATTGGTGTATGTAATATGGCTGCCTTCAGCTCTAACCTAAAATGGCCACCGCAATACTCTTCTAAAATGGCTTACTTTGCACCATGCGGCCTCTTCAATGCAAGAAATATGTAATACTTGCTGTCTGCAAAAGAAAGCCCTGCACCTAGCCGGCCTATGAGAGGCTGGCCTTATGAGACCAGAGCACTACCCTTGCCCCCCTAAATTCTCCCAAAGGGTCCCAGTAGAAGTGTATGCAAAAATCCAACACCCACCCACGGCTCCTCCAACACCCTGGGTGGTGATTGGTAAGCAAGGTGGGGGGAGTAAATGGGGCAGGTGGGGGGGCAAGGAAGGGGACCCAATATGGGGGGGTTGCACGATGCAGCCACACCCACTGCAGCCACCAGCAACCTGAGGGCCTTCAATGATCCTCCCAAACCTAAAGGGTCTTGTGTGTGTGGGTGTGTTTTACAAGACAGTGAAGCACCACGGCAGCAGCCTAGCTGCCACAAGTGTCCTCAGAATGCAGGACTGGACCACAGCCACAATCCCGATAATCCAGCCGCCATTGCTGCCCCACCGCTCCAACTGCCAATGAGGCCCCAATGCTCTGGACGCTTTCCACAGCACACCACTCCGGCTGCCTCCGCAGCCCACTGCTCCTGACACCTCGGTGGTCTGCTGCTTCTGCCGCAGATGCGTCCGACGGCTTCCTGGCCCCACACTCCTGGCACACAGAAGCCGGTGAAAAGCATTGCTGCCACACACCAGGGACCAGACACTGCTTTTTGGGATCTCAGCCGCTGCTGTCAGCCTCCCTGGTAGGCCGCTCATCCCACATTGTGCCAGAGCTGCTAATCAGTCCCAAGCACAAGGCAAGACTGAAGGGGGTAGAGCGGAGCCAGCCGTTAAATGCAGCACCGATTCCACTCCCCCATTTTGGAGACCAGGCTGCATCGCAGCCCTTCCCCCTTTCTCCTCTCAAGGAGGCAAAAGCGGCCCTCAGGAGGCATGCTGTTGGCTATCTCCTGTGGGGCCGGATTCCATAACTTCTGATTGTTTTGATACACAACCTATACTCTAAACAAGAGGCTACTGTTAGGACAGTATATGGAGAAACAGAATGGTTTCCAATTGGCAAAGGGATCAGACAAGGATGTATTTTATCTACCTGTCTCTTCAATCTATATGCAGAACATATCACAGGAAAAACTGGATTAGATTTAGATTAAGGCGGAATGAAAATTAGTGGAAGGAACATTAACAATTTGAGATATGTAGATGACACCACATTACTGGAAGAAAATATTGAACAGCTGAAATGACTACCAATGAAGGTTATGGCAGAAATTCAGCTAAAGCTACAGCTGAATTACAATCATTAACAAGGCTGTTAATGATAGGACATTTTGAAGGTAATTGATACACAGGGTTGCCATAAGTCAGAAGTGACTTGATGGCGCTTTACACTCACAAAACCACCAGATTTGACCAGTCTTTATTACCGAGTAATAACAAACTTTTAAGAAAAGGGAAGTAAAGAAATGATCTTTTGTCAACCTCATCATTTCCAAGGTGTGCAATGTTGACTGACTTCCATAGGAATAAAATCTGGTTGTGATTGAATTCTGGAATGTGTGTTAAAGATCGGAAAGGTCGATTGTATGGACAGGATATTGGATTTACGTCTTGAATGTTTGGCCTGACATCTCTGCAACATGGCCCTCAGTTTGCAAGACCTGACCAAGGCTGTTAACAATAGGATGTTTTCAAGGTCATTAATTCATAGGATCTTGATGGTAACATACACAGACAAGAAACATAGAAGATGAAAGTGTGACAGTTCCTTCCAGCACCCCAGTAGGCTATTCTCACTCTACACTCAGGCAAAAGGCCCTCAACCAGGTGCAGTCTTGCTCAGAGACTGGAACAGAAGTCATCTGCCCACTTTAGCTAAGCTCCCTCGCAGGCTCCTGGCAACCAGTGGGGGGGTCTGACAGTGTTTGAACGTCACCAAAAAGCAGAAGACAGTGTGCTGGTATAAAGCTATTTACAGTTTTATTTACAGATATTTACACAGTCCAAGTAGTCACTCCAAAAACAGGCTGTTGCCCCCCAAGCCAGAAATAATGAGGCAGACACAAGTGTTGGGTTTAACTATAGGGCCACTTTATTAACGGACAACTTAGCTGGAACCAACGGCAAGGGCAAAACAGAATTGCGTTATGGTCAAGGCCAGAGGTCAAGGACCCCTCCCTTACCTATGTCAATAGGGCGAGCCACCCTGCCCCGGGTGGGAGCCCACTGCAGGGGCTCCCCACCCGGCCGGCTAGCTGTTGCAAGACAACCCCGTAGCCCCATCCCCCAAGCCGCAAGGCTCAAAGAGAGGACCTAAACAGGGCCGTCCCGAAGGCCGTCCGTTTTCCCCGCCCCGTGCCGCAAGGCACAAAGGCTGTACTCACAGGATTCCTTCAACCCCAAATATGGGTGTCAGCTGGTGCTCACCGGACCGCAATCTGTATACCGCATAGCAACCTGCCACCGCTGAGGCCAAGCCTCTGCTTAGACCTCCGCGCCCCACAATGAGGCCCCAGGCCTCGCAAAGCCCTTGCCGTAATTTTCCAGGATTATTTCCAGCCCCACTTCAACAGGGTATACCACTGCCGATAGACGTCAGTCCGCCCAGCCTGAAGCATGGTTGTGGCCAAAAGAACCCAAACCATCCTTGGTACTCATTACAGCTTTTGGTCACTATGTAACCAGCCATATCAAGGGAAGCGTATCTCCCCCCCACCAACTTTGGCGGGTATCATAGCTGACCAGCTCAGCAAGGCCTCCAGGCCATTACTTGCAAATATTGAAATCCACCTAAACTTGAAGGACAAACGCAGCTAGACATGGCTTTTCCACACTAGCTATCCTGGTGTGGAGGGGGAACCCTCCCGTGGAACAACACCTGCAGCAGGCCCGGCCACGCAGGCCCCGGCGCCCCTGCCTTTCCACCGTGCTCCACTGGCTAAGGTCCAGCTGGAATTATTAGCATTCCCTATGCGCGCTGAGCTGCCCAACAAAGCCATGCCAGCAGAGTAACCCATTCTTCCTCTACTGCCAGCAGATAACCTGTGGCTTACTTTCAGCGTGCTGAGCCGCCCAACAAAGCTGGCCACTGAGTACCCGTCCTTCTTCCTCCGC
>NW_015163610.1:786007-804649 GCF_001447785.1 Gekko japonicus
TACACTGCCCCTCCCCCTCCCAAGTCTCGCGTGCGGCGCTTTTGGCGCCAAAACGTCGTCTGCCTCTTCTGGCTGTGAGGCAAAGGCGCCCCTCCAGGCACAGTACACAGCAGGATATATACAGCAGTCAGCCAATCACAATACACTTGCTGAGTCATAGTGACTCCATACAAAGCTGATGCAATGTACCTGTCATGTGACATATCAAGTGACCACTTAGCTGTCAACTTAGATCACTTCCATCTGAAAACCTGACAAGCTGTCATACATTCCTGTTCATAGGGTTCATAGGCCAACAGGGTTGGGGGACTTCCAAATCTTGGCCAACAGGGTTGGGGGACTTCCAAATCTTGGGGGCTCTCAGTGGTGATGTTCTGATGTCACTGGCAGCTGTGCATCAGAACTGATGTTGGCACATTGCTGGGAGATGCAGAGGACACTCTGGCATTTGGGCAAAATACAGAGCGTCCCCAGCAATGTGCTGATGTCACTTTCAGGTGCATGGGGAGTGATGCTAGCACACCAGGAGGCTGCTGATGTCCCTTCCCCCATTTTGCCACCATTTCCCCCTGCCAGCCAGCTGAGCAGCAGTGGGGAGTGCCTGCTAGTGGTAGGGGATATCTGTCACCAGTCGGGGTCTGGCAACCCTACTCCCTCAGGAATGTAAAATGGGGTTTGGATCCTTCCTTTGGGTAGCATACCACCAAAGTTTACAGAGGTTCCTTGCTGGCTAGAAGAGAGCCGCTGCAGCTGCAAAACTGAAAGAGCAGCCAAGAAAACATCATGTTTGCTAATAAATGATTACATTTCCTTTTCCTCTGATGCATCCCTCATATGATCAAATCCCTAACTTAACATGTGGGGAGTGGTGATTTGAGATGAAATAGTGCTACTATACTTATTACCTAACCTGAGCAAAGGAACACGAACAAGGATATTATTTCAGATAGTTTATCTTGTGTATATCATTGGTGACAAGATCCTTATCAAAAGGAGAGTTCCCAGCTTCTTGTAATGTCACTTGTATGATGGCAGAGAGAGAATCGCCACTAAAAATGTTATCTAGCTTTTATTATTTTGGTTTTGAGGGGCTAACAAGAGTGTTATCAGGATATTTACAATCACAACACATATGGCTCAAGCGATAAAAGGGAGTACAGGCATCTGATCTCCAAGGATATGAAGACAATGCAGCCTTGAAGAGGAAGAGATGGATCTTATTATTGAAAGCGGTTTGGCAGGCTGGGAATGGGCAAACACGCCTGGGCAATTGTTCAAATTGTAAGCTCAGGAGGAGAGAAAAAGGCAAAATGAAAAGGTGATCATATCAACCACAGTCTCCACTGAAAAAGAAATTTGTTTCAATAAATCCTTTATGACTGTTTTTCCTTTTACACTTGAAGATGAAATGTAGCAGGATGCCAGTGACTGATGGGTCAGGCACATTTCTGCAAGTAAGCAAGAACTCCAGGGAGATTTGGGCCAAGATGCACACAAAAGCAATTTAAGGAGCAGCGTAGACTTAAAAGACTGTTGGTGCATGTGCTACAGGAAGAGAATTCAGAAAGCCTTTATCTGAACCGAGGCTCATTAGACTGGCAGCAATGCCTAGGATGGGGGTTCTCTTCTTTCCGACGTGATCTCGTGCAATAGAACATAATAGAACATGATGCAGGCCAAGTATTCTGCCAATAGCTTTGCAGCTTAGACCACAATGGCTCCTATTTCATTACCATCTTGGGTCCTTGGTGTGCAGGTTTAATAGCATGTGTCATTACGTGTATATTACAATAATATAGTTTGAAAGAATAACACAGCTGAATTCGGCCAGCAGAAAGACTCCCACATGTCAATTTCGGCAGTAGGAGCAGATTCTGGAGTCTTTCAGCTGAATGTCAATTTCAGCCCCATAATATCCTATGGGCCATTGAAGTCAATGGCGAAAACATAGGGTATATTCTGGGGGCTGGAGGGGAGGAGATTTGAAGGAGAGGCTTTTCCACACCATAGAGAGAATGGGGGCAACCTGTTTGGGGGCTCGTAGAATTGGACCCCCTGGTTCAATGTTCTTGAAACTTGGTGGGTATCTTGAGGAGAGGCTCCAGCAGCTACCCTGTGGGTTTGGAGCCTCTCCCATAAACCTCCTCCCCTCCAGCCTGCAGAATATACCCTATGTTTTCACAAATGACTTCAATGGCCCATAGGATATAATGGGGCCCAATTGCTGCCGAAATTTGGCGGCAAGCCGATTGAGATCAGAGAATCTGAATTGTCCTGCAGCAGCCTGAAAGAGGCCTGAATGGGCCATTTTCGGGGGTGCATTCGGTTCAGACGAACCGAATGCACATCCCTACCCCCAACATGTCACAAGTGACATTCCTACTTCAATTAAGAAAACTGTTTTTTTTGTTGCAGCTGCAGAATAAATATATAGACTACACAGTAAATACAGTGGAGGGTAAAAAAAAGAATGGTGTGTGTAGCAGGCACACAAATCTGAAGTCAAGCTTAAAGGTTTGATTGCTCAGATTTTCTGCAGTAAGCTGCCCATGCATAATGGGCCAAAGAAAGTGACAATAGCACAAAACTCTCAGGTTGGTTTGCATCTCTTTGTTTCCCCAATGCACAGACTCCCAGTTTAGTGCTAAAGCTGCTGCAGGAACCTGCTTTTGGAACACCATTTAAATTGACAATCATTAGACACATACGTTTCAAGTCACTCACTATTTAATCTACTTTTATTGATGTGAGGATTAATTTTATTGAGCTGTTTTCATCAATCAACCCATCATGGCCTCTTGGCCTAATATACACATGCACTTAGTTGCACTCATCTCATCTTTTGGAATGTAAAAACTATGCTTTAGCATATGTCCCAGAAAAACCAACAGCCTGGCAAGAGTAATCAAAAGGAGACTTCCCAGAAGGCAAACCAATTCAAGAGCAAAGGTCATGATTGAAAGAGGTACTACCAAGGATGCAAAGGTCAGTTTGATGTGCTGAACATGGTCTTTTGTGATCCCTGGATGCAAGAGTGACTGTTCCAAGCTTTGGCTGGTGAGTTCCTTTTTGTTATCAGTGTCACTGAGACCTACCCACCTCCAAAATGGATTAAAAATCTTTTTGTATTGGTTGTTTCCCCTATTCTTAGTTTGTGGGAAACCAGCAGGAAGCATTCTGGTGCTGCTTATTGAACATAATCTGTGATCATAGCAACCACACGCTTCTTTTTAATTGAACCTGTACACAAGTTAGTCCCTGGGGCAACTCTGTGGCTGACCTCAAGCACATTTCTTATAATCCTTCTCCTGGCCTTCATTTCCTGCTCTCACATGCATCTAATAAATTTTTCTATTGCTGAAGCATACGGAACCCATTATTCAGCATAAAAATGGTCTTTGCAGCATCACCTTTAATTAACTATCCTTGGTTTTATTTTCTTGTGCTTATCCTCTTGGAATCTAAACATACTGAGACTATCCAACAGCCCTCTATACCCCTCTTGCCTTCATCAGTGCCTGCCAGGCAGCCAACCATGACCAGATAAGAAGAAATGGAATTCCTTATCTCTTACAAAAACACATGCGCACACAGAAAAGGTCAAGGTTAGTGTAGGAATTGAGAAGGCCCTCCAAAACAGCAACAACAAAAAATTCTTCTCCAAATCTCCATGGCAACAACATGGTGCATCATGGGAGGCCAGAGGGCAAGAGAGTTATTCTGTTCTTGCAGCAGCCTTTCCACTTCATTACCCTCTTTATCAAGTATCTCTGCATTGGGCTGAGTGTATATATGTGTCACAGAGCAGTGCAGGTGATTCAAATAAACATTGACCTTTTCAGTAGGATCTGGAGTTCCCTGCGGGAGTTGCAGAGCCTCTCCTTCCTCTCACTCACTTCTCATCTCCTCTGTGCATGACCTCAGTCTCCCAGGTCTTCACATTAAAATTGTGTAATTGGTGAGCTATGAAGAGTGGGTGAAAACTCATGGAAATTGTTTTTTTAGCAATGTCATGGAAGCTGAGACCCCACCTGTCTGAGATGGGTGCCTATGAGGAAGATTAATGGCAGGACATATAATAAATATACTAAAATAGAAGATAAAAATAAAATACAGTAAAAATGGAATAGGGATAAAAAGGACATAGACAGACGAATCATCCTGACTTTGATCTTGTTTAACTGTCAGAGCATTTCCTATAGAGGAATAGGTTTGTCCAAGGAAAACAAGAAAGGTTACATTTGGTATTCTGACTTGGAAGGGTAGAGAAGGTTAGAAAGATATAGAAAGAAATGGTAAAATAAATAAATATTTCATTATGCAATAATAATGGGTTATCATTTGGAAATATGCCTAGCAGACAATATAAGAATGAATAAAAAATGTTAGACTCAGTTCCTCACTTCCTCAGTTCCTCAAAAGCCAGTTGGTAAATTGCTTAGAATAGCAATTAAGCCCTATGTTGGTGTAACCTGGAGATATGCCTGCTGATGCTGCCCAGGTGTAAACCGGTGTGGGATGGCTAGAGGGGCCAGAAATGGGCAGCTCCGAGGAGGAACATGGCGTAGTAAGTATCCTATATGTGCTGCCTCTAATGCTGGCATAATGTTTCATGGCCAAGAAGTCCCCCACTAGACAAAGAGAAAGTCCCCCTGCCTGACTACCACCTTATGCACACTACTATGTTGTAGGTTTAGGACACTGATAGTGTCAACGCTGACTCACTCTTCCCGGACCAAAGGACACCAGGCTAGCTTCAACCAGGGCCAGGGCTTTCTCGGTGGCGGCTCCCCTCTGGTGGAACGAGCTCCTGGAGGAGATCAGGGCCCAGTGGGACCTTATGCAGTTCCGCAGGGCCTGCAAGACGGAGCTGTTCCGCCAGGTGTTCAAATTAGGAACCGCCCCCGGAGAATGCCCTATCCCCAGGAATCTTTGAGGCAGCCTGAGGCACCTGCACAACATTAGATGAAGATCGACCACCAGGATGGCATGGAAGTCTGAGCACCATCCCAAATGTAATGCTGAACTTATCTGTTTAATGATATTTCTTATTGTTAGCACCTTTTAATGTTGTAATTGTTACATGGTTTTATGATCATTATACTATTTACTGTTGTTTTTATCAAGTTGTAAACCGCCCTGAGCCAGCCACGGCCGGGAGGATGGGATATAAATGTAATAAATAAATAATAAATAAATAAATAGTATTCTACTAAGTAGAGTTACACCCTTATAAATTCATTGATTTCAAAGGACTTAGAAGCATGAAACTCTATTTAGGATTGCACTATGAGTCCGTATGGGGGGTATGGCATAGGTAAATAAGTAATGCTAATGAGGTATGCTAATGAGCTCCTGCACCTCTTTTTCTACGAAATGACCCCTGCCTATTACAAAAAGACCCCTGCCTATTACCTGGAGCCTAACTCTCCTGATATCACAATTGTAGGGGGGGGGGAAAATAAGAAATAGAGTTTGGATCATAAACATTGCAATCCCAGGAGACAGCAGAATAGAAGAAGATCACAAAACACCAAGACTTACTAATAGAGTTAGAGTGCCTCTGCAAGAAGGTTACCAGCATGCCAGTTGTTATTGGAGCCCTTGAAGGCCTATTATACATGGGTGTTTTTCCTCGCTTTCACTATGCATGTCTGTTGGGTTCTCTTTGTCATTCTGCATTGATTTCCCTCCCTTCAGTGCTCAGTTCACTTTCTGGTTGCTGTTTCCCTGGGTTTTCTGAGAATGCTTTTGTGCCGATTTTTCCCTTGTTTCACTTCCAAGCTGGAAGTAATTCAAAAGTGTACAGATTCTCTTGAATTCCCCCCCTTTTGCCACCACTTAAAGCTTACTCCCCTGCCCACATCAAGGTCATTCCACCCACTCTGCACTTTCCGCCATCCTCCCCCTTCATCAGTGTACAAGCTTCATTGATTACTTCCCCCCTGTTGTTTTAAATTTTTGATTTCTTTAATGTGGCATTAAAATGACCGAGAGGGGGGAGATTTTAAAAGGCACTGCATGAGGTTTAATTCCTTGCTGGTATTGACTTGAAAAGGGGGATCAGAGAGAAGGCAAATGGCAGCTGCTACATTTAAGGGTTTAAGTGCTGCATGCAAACAAAATAAAGGGGGAGATCAGTGCAGAATGAAATTGACATGAGGTGTAAAGAGAGAGAGAGACTGGGATGGGAAGACTAAAGGTTTGGGAAAAAATCCCTTAAATGCTTTAGTAAACAAATTTGGGAAGGGGGGGCCTTTTGGCAGTCTATGGAAGCCTAATATTAAAATGGCAGATGGAGCCACAAGGACCTTCTGCAAACCGCCAAACTTAAGAATTGCTTGAGATTGATCCATTTGGAGAAAAGAGCACAATCAGCATAGGAGAGTCTTTAAAAAACTGCCAAAATCATGTCCAGTGTTCAGGATCAAATTAGAGAATCACAAAGAGAAAACCACACAATTTTGCAAGGAAGGGCAGGAAATTAGCATTACTGTGCAGCTGCACCAGGGCAACTGAAAATACCATTTTTTTCCAGTTTAGTGGCACATGTCTAAAAAAGTTCTCCAGCGCTTCTGCCAGGAGACTCCTCCCCCATACAAATTGCAGCCCTGTGAATAGTGGCAGCTGACTTTGCACAGGCACACGTGCACACATACACACATATTGCCAATGATCAAACCTTGCAATGCCAGTGTCAGTGGGTTCTACTGTGCATTCTGTACACTCAATGTGCTCCCCATATTACAAGATCATGTGACTCCCATTTTTCACAGTAGTCAATAACACAGCAGAGAATCCCCTACTGCTTGGTAATATGGAAAACGGCTTCACAGCTGCTTGTCAGTTTTTTTAAAAAAAGTCTTGTCAGTTTCAACATCAGTTTCCCCCATTTGCCTTCCTTCCTTTCTGTTCCTTTCATTCAGTGAACTAATGCTAAAATCCATGTGCAAAACCAGAACCACGAGGCTTTAAATGGAAGGTGCTTGCTAGACACTACTGTGCAGCTGCGACAGGCAACTGCATAAATTTGAAAAAACTTAGGATGCCCCCCCCCTGTCACAAGTGACGTTCCCACCCTATTTAGAAAAGTGTGTTTTTTAATTGTAGCTTCAGAATTGTGAATTGTGTGATCAAAGGAATACACTGGAGGAAAAAGAATGGTACATAAGGCAGGCACAGAATCTGAAGTCAAGCTTAAAGGCTTACTGCTCAGAAAATCTGCAGTAAGATGTGTGTGCGTAATGGGCCAAAGTCTCAAGAAACACCTGGACATTCTGGGCACTGAACAAATAACACCAGTTCAGCTCTACAAGACACTGTTGCTTGGAACAGTAAAAATCCTGCCAAGATACATCTGCAATTCCCAAGAACTTGGCTAGATCTTGAATAGCAGAACACCATCTACCAGTCCAATATCTGTGATATTTATCATCATAATAATGATGTAGAAGAAGACTAAAATAAACCTGCTAATGAAATAAATAGCATACCCATTATATGTGAAACAATCAAATGCTAATGAGAATGAACAATATTTAAATATAAAACCATCCACGTTCACTTCAGGAGAAATAGAACAAACTTTGATTGTAGAGTGAGAAATGATGAGACATATTTGAAATTGTATCAGCGCTTGCTGTGAACCTGCAGAGTCAGAGTAGAGGTCTGTGCATGCAGCTTAACATTAGAAGAGAAATGTCATTTTAGCCCTGGGCTGCAGTTAGCTACATATCCTGGATCCAGAGACAATGAACAGTGCTGAATTGTGTGATCAAAGAAATATGTTCCCCATATTGTGATCACAGTAAAAGCTATTTACACCTATATTGGAACTCAGTGGGCAACAAGTTGGGGTTGGGTCCTCCATACTTTTATGTCTACCATGTTATTTATCATGTTAATAACACCTTGCTGTTTTTGTCCCACCATGGGATTTTATTAGGGAGCTTGGTGGTATCTTCCATGCTGTGCTTGTCGGTGTCACATTATTTCTCTATGGGGAAAGCACAGGAAGAAAAGAAAATGGTGATGGAGAGATAGAACAGGAGTCGTGTCTAATATCTCATCTCATCTCTCCCTGTGGTATTTTTCACAGGTCAGAAATCAATTAAGAACATATTTCACCAGGAACACTTTAAACAATGTAATATTTCATTAAATATTATTGCAAGCTCCATTAGACCTGCAGTCCAAGTGTGAATTATAAAATTACCTTGATTCTTTTAATAAGTTTCTCCGAGCCTATCGGCACTATAATATGGGATGCTCATTGTGTGGCTAATCCCCAGGGAGAGTGTGCTTATTGAAACTAATATTTATTTGTGTCTATATGCTGTCCCATTTTATAATATCATTTCCCCCATGCAATATCCACCAATTTCAGCACTGTGGATCTCTTTGTGACACCATGGATTAAGGAAATGAAAGGTGAATAGGTGAAGTAATTTCCCTTAACGACTACTCTTAAGAGCTCGTTCAATATTTCCTACAAACTTAATATGATATGAAATGTAAAACACTGCCTTTAATGATGGAGCTGGACAATAAATTAACGTGTTGTGCATTCAAGAATGGGCCTCTATGCATCCTGGTCATGGAAGTCATCCTCAGAAGGTATGTAATATTAACTATACATCTGATGTGGTCCATAGCATCCTGCAACAGGAGTGCAGCTGCATTCAGACAATCTGTGGTTATGCATTCATGCTTCTCCTTCCTACCACTCCCTTCTTCACTTGTGCATGGTTGCCGAAGACTTCACTATATCTCCAGTTTGTAGTGACATCTGAATCCATGCCAATGGACATATTGGATCTTGTCTGCAATCCTGTTACGACAACCTAGCCCCATTCCCTCACTCAGACACAGGATTTTCCCTCTTCCTTTCTGCCTGAGCAGCCCCTTTAGCTATTTTCTTCTTATCTGCAACATATGGCTGTCCCACTATGTCAATTTATTGTATTTTGATCTGGCTCAGCCCAGGAACCTGAGGGAAGAAGCAAGATCACCCTCTTTACTTAAACTTCTGAATATGGCACATGATACGACTATTTTAGCCAGAGTCTTAACCCTGATCACACAGAGAGAAGGGGGGGAAGCTCACTCCACTTAAAAAAGTTTTTAAATTTGATGCTGGGTTGCTAAAAGGTAAAATGCCAGTGACCTGGTGATATATGGGCCCTTGTCTTTTAAAAGCAAAGAAAGGCTCTGATTTGTGAGCTCATTCTTCTCAAGTATTGGGGTAATCCATCTCTCTCGCTCCTCACTGAATTTGGGACATTTGATAACTAAATGAGCCAAGGTACTATCTTCCCCATATTGCAGAAACACCAGCATTTTGAAAAGGGAACTCCCCAAAAATAGCCTTTCATTTCTGCGGTTAATACAGCATTCAATCTAGCAGCCAAAAAAAATAATAATCACAATATTGGGGAATTGTCATAGACTTTAAATATGCTGGTATGGTGGCTGGGGGCTCAGGTTCATTGTAGGCAAGGGAACACACCCTTCTTGATCACTAATTTGTCCTTCTGAAATCTAGCATCAATAGCTGCTTTTTGACCCTTTGGAATGCAGTTTTCTCACTTTCCATCGATAATAGTAAAGCTGGTGTAAAGCCTAGTTGATCCAGTCTCTTCCATTTATTCTGAAAGGGATCTTCTCTTAGTCTAAAAAGGTCTTTAGATCTATAGCTAATCAATCAAATGGGCTAAAACCAGGTAGAGAATCCTTGGTGGAACCCACCTTGTTCCTCACTCAGAATTTTTGACTCCTCCATCCAGTCTTTCAATCTTGTGCTTAAATAAGCTTTGTATAGTTTCCCAATAATTGAGACGAGGGTAATTGGGCAATAGTTCTGTGGTACTTTAATCTTTTTAAAAAGTACCACCAAAGCCCTGCTTATATGTGTGCAAAACACCCCACCCACACCCACCCATTCCCCGTGATAGGTTATTTACATTACAACTCCTACTCAATAGGCCCATTCCAGGATCCTGGCTAGCTATTGTTCTGGTGAAACAAGCTTAGACAGTTTCCAAGTACTGTTCAGGCTCAGTACATAACATCCAGATAGAAGGAATACACCCTGAGTTATTTATCATGAAGAAGAGAGGGGTCAAAACTGCCCACCGCTTTGGGTTTGATTGTAATAAATCCATCAATTCTTGGTGCTTTTCTTGATTTTCTGTTCTTTATTGGGTATTCAGTGGTCTCAACTGACACCGGTGGCCAGTGTTCCAGTTCCCCAGTCTCAATCAAATTTTCCTCTTCTATGGCCAAGTTCCAACTGGCAGTTTGAAGAGGGAGGGAGTTGTTGCAAAAAAGAGCCGGAACAAACTGTTCCGGGTTTTCCCAGTCATACTGTGCGGACTGCTGCGGGAGCATACCGGGAGGAGGCGTGTTCATACTGTTGGCCTGGAGGCGTGGCTGTAAGTGGCATTTTCCTCGTGGCAGGTGCCTAGGCGCAGCAGCAAATAGGGCAGGATCTGGCCGCTGTGGGCCATAGGCACATTCGGCCACATCACTACCCCCTCTTCAAGGCAATCACCTGCACCTTCCTGGTGCCAGAGTGAGGCTAGGAGGTCAGTCAGCATAAACAGCTGGTGCACATTATTAACGCGGGCTGTTCCCGGCTTAGCGGTTAGCGTTCACACTTCCGGGAAGTGGAATGAAGTGGGATAAATGGGCTCTCCAGGGTTTGCTACCACTTTCACCAGGTATGTTTTAAACCCGGGAGGCAAGTGCTACAAGACGGGTTGAGTACGGGTGGGGAACACCGGACAGATGTGCCTGTGTGAACGGCCCCTTTAATCTGCTTGTGAAACGTTCTTCACACGTGCCTATATTGGGGCAAACTGCCAGTCTGAACTCAGCCTATATGTCCCTTTTGTGTACTAAGGATGAGTCATTCCTTGACTTTCTATATAAATGCTGGATGTAGTGGAAATAGAGAAAATAACATTTAATTTACAAGGCAAAAATGAAGAAGTATTCGATAAATATTGGTATTGATTTTATACATGGTTAAGAGAGCTAAATTTTGCTTAAGTTTATGTAGCAAATTAATAGATTTTATTTTAAGTGTTAATGGACAGTTTGGCAACTATATCTTGGCAAATCTTGAAAGTAGTGCAACCAATGTATTCGTTTACTTTTTTTTTTTGAAACTGGATATCTCTGTAATCTATACAAATGACTCGATGGTGTTCAATTCATGACATAAAAATAAAAAATTAAAAAAGAGGATGAGTCATCCCTAAACTAGCCCTGGGGTCGGCTTGAGCTTGCACCCACAAAACAATAGTTGGCTAGGATCCTAGAATGGACCAATAGAGAAACAATGTAACGTAAATAGCCTGTCGGTGGGAGTGGGAGTGTTTGAGGTGTGGGTTTTTTCCATGCTTAAAAGCCAGGCTTCTGTCTGGGATTTTGTCTTCCTTCTCCTTGCTGAAATCACTAATAGAGCTGATCACTGTACTTGGGGTCTGTTCATCCATGGAATCCACTATTTAACAGTCCCTGTGATATAAACAGCTGAAAAAAGTAAACCATATATCCTAAGAGATACAAAAGGGAATAAAAGGGGAAAAATATTCTTGAAACTGTTGTTCACAATATGCCAGAACTGCTTATTGTTTCCATCATGAGTAGTGGATACCAGAGCTCTCCATTTTTTTCATCTAAATTGCCCTTTTCTTATTGATTACTAGTTGTTTCCAGCTCTCCTTAACCATCTTAAGTCTGATTAAGGTATATTCTGATCTCTTCAATCTAAACTCCTTATGATAAGCTCTCACTTTTCTTAGGAGGGTCTGGCATTCATAATCAAAACAATCATTCTTTCTTTGTTTTAGTTGGTTTAAGCAAGGTGGCTGGTATACAGATTTACATAAATCTATGATATGGCTCAAAATATCATGATATGATGGCACATCAACTGCTGAAGCACATTTGTTGTGCAAGAAGTAGCATTCTTCTGAGTGGATTATAGAACTAATTTCTTGTGATATCAATGGGGTCCATTTCCTTATTTTAATTTTCTGGTTGATCTGTTCCCATGTGGATCAGCACGATATGAAATCCCTTAGTCGGGGATCTGTGTTTTAGAGGCCCATCAGGAAATGTTTCATGAGAGGATTTTTAAAGTTAAGTTATCCTCTAGACAATAAATGTTTGTAGCCCCCAGTCCCTTAATAAAATTAGACTTTAAATTACAATTACTTTTGGCCTGAGGTTTTTACAGTTCAAGTGTGCCACTAGTTGGAGGAATGGAGGTAACTTCTTGGTCAATCTGTGTGTCAAATTCCATACTTCTCTCGTCTGGGGCTAAGGGTCTTTTGTCTTCCCTCTATAACCTCTACTCTTTCAATTGAGTAGAGTGGGTCTTATTCTTGGTTTCTCTTGGTATACACATAAGAGTTTATAGTCTTGAAAGAACACTTTCTTGGACTTCTGATGCTACTGAACTGAAGGACGCTATTAACTCAGCCTCCATTAGAAAAAGGTCATTCTTAGGTGGGGTCTATTACATGTTGTTATAAGTTACCTGGTGTTCGTTGTATTATTTGGGGTTTCAAAGGTAAAGTGAGATCAATCAATTGGGTTTTAGTGGACATATCTCCCATTTAAATTTAAACTGGCTCCAGGGAGTTTCCCTTCACTTTACCACTGTCTCTTTGGATAACAGAGGAGACTTGAACGGTGGGCCACAGCCTGACTCCTCTCCAGTTGCTTTGTGTCTCACCTTGGCCTTATTTTCTTGTCCTCCAAAAGGGAACCCAATCTGGAGTTGCAAAAATGTATTTTAATGCACAGTTTCAAATATTTTGGACCATAATAATACTGGAATAGGTCTAGAATAGAAAAGTAGAGAAACTGATTGGTGATATATTGGGCTGCTTAAGCATTCTAATTTCCACAAATCTATTTCTCTTATTGGTATTCCTAATAAATAGCTAAGGTGCCTTTTAGTTTACCACTTGTTCTGCCAGCTTATATCTCTACCTTGATAAGGGAAGATTTTAAGAATAATTTTGCTTGGTTTAAAAATCAAATTTTGTTGGCTCATCTTGGTTCCCATTTGTGGATACTTGGATGAATAAGAATCTAAAGAACTGCTAGCTGTTTTCTTCCCTTGCTTCTTTAAACTAAAGTTATCCTCCCCCTTTTTAACATCTTTATCATCTAATAGAGAGTATTTTAATGGTAGTTCACTTCTTCTCTTGGCTGCTTCCCTAGGACCTATCTCTTTTAATCCTTGATCACTATCTTGCGGTAACTCTTTTTTGGAGGCATCCAAAACATCAAAGCGATTTTTTGTTTCTATCCCAAAGAAATCCCCTGACCTGCTCTGTTTTGTTATGCATTGTATTCCTTCTTCAAAGGGGTATCCACTTTTGATCCCCATCCCACCCTTAAAATATAGATATAAACTGAATATGAGATAAATATTAATATAACATAATAAAGCAATAAAATAATAAAGCACTAATGGTGGAACTAATTTTTAAAAAAGAAAGGACAAAAAACTTAGGGACCAAAATTTGACTAAGTTGGTCTTACATATTAAAATTGTTGTAAAATTATTACAAAATTGTTATAAAATAGCTATCACAGCAGCAGCCTGAGGGTGAGGTGTCAGTTCTAAACCATCATCACTGACCCACAGAGCTTTCAAGAGTTTCTAAGCCTGTTTGAGACAACGCCCTGGCAGGCTAGTCGCAGGGGTGATAACTTAGCTATAAAAAATATAAATTAAAACTTTAAAGCTATAACAAGAGCTTGAAAAGAGAAGAAAAATTAAAAGTTAAACTCTTAAATGAGAGGGGGGGGAATACAAAGAAATAGTGTTTCCTGTACAAGGCAGCATTACTGCCCTCCAACCCAGCCTTTATAGACAGCTCTCCAGGCAAGAGACTTCAGCATTTATATTAATGTCTGCCTTGTTCAAGCCCACTTTAAGGAGAATTTACGGAGCCAAAACAGCAAGTGTTAGTTAGAAACTCCCTTCTTAACAATGTGGCTACCAGCCAGCAAAACACCTGACAAAACAAAGATACTAAAACTAAAAATAAGATAAAATAAAACACTCTGGGAAGTGGAGAACAGCCACAGCACTATTTTACTCAATGCAGAGGGCAAAAGGTCAGGTGAAATCAGTGGTAATATGTCTGAGGTAAATCAATAAGAACTCTGAGGTAACAATATTTTCACAAACTACAGTTCATACTTTTCCAGCAATTGAGAGTTTTAAAGCTTTTCACACACACAGTCCTAGAATTATTGAGATGAGAGGCTTTTATTTCACTGTTTCCTAAACAATTCAGTTCACTTTCTTGAGTTTCACTGACTTTTCAGGTTTCAGAAGGCAGGGATACACTACCAAGCACCCAAATTCTTTCTCTGAACAAACCAGGGATTACTCCACTCTTCAGAACTATCTTCCTTTCATGTGAGCAGGGAATATCTTCTCTAACTAGAAGATCTATCTCTTTTCCTAGCCCAAATGGGGGTCTTCATTGATCTACCCACCCCTCCTTGCCAACTTTCCCAGTGCTCAGTCAGTATGAAACTGTATTGAGTCAGAGCTAGACTCTCCTCAGTCAGAGTTAAACTTTTCACAGTCAGGGATAAACTCAAAACTGAGTTCTTTTCAGCAATCAGTTCCCAAGTCTTTCTGCTCAGCTGATGCTAACCAATCAAATTCTGTTGAGCAGCCTGTCACTCAAGGCTCTCTGGCTCTGTGAGGCATTAACCCTTCACAGTCCTTCACATGTTTACACAGTGCTTATGAGCTTTTACAGCACAGTCCATCACACCTGTGCATACTTTCCTGGGAGTAAGTCCTATTGGATTCAGTGGGATTTGCTTTGAGTAGACCTGCCTAGACTTGCTCCCTATGTTTTTTACCTACAGACCAATATTTAAAATCAGGATTAAACCATGGTTTAGAATCCCAGTTTGTGGGAAATAAGCAATTTCCAGTTAAATATTTCCCTTGCTCGATAGCTAATCAAATCCAACTCTAGGGGATGGCACTCATCTCCATTTCCAAGCCGAAAAGCCAGCACTGTCCTAAGATGTTTTCGTGGTCATGTGGCCGACATGACTAACACCGAGGTGCACGGAATGCTGTTACCTTCCCACCAAAGCAGTACCTATTTGCAATTTCTTTGCTTGGTCTCGAACTGCCAAACTAAAGAGCTTCCGGTCTGCAGCTCAGCGTCTTAACCTCTGAGCCACCGAGGCTCAGTACCCACATTTAAATATCTTGACAGTTAGATCAGTGACTTCCCATATAAGAATGTCTTAATTTTTGTTCTCCATGTGAGGAGAGATGGAAGGAGGGGGTGCAGTAACATGGCAAGCCAAGTTTGTGCACATAAGAAACAAATCTCTTCTTGTTTGTGACATCTGAACAGAAAGACTATGTTCAGTTTAAAAATTAGGACCATTGACCACCTTTACCTAAATAGTCTGGATCTATCAAAAAAGGACACTTAGGGTGCGTTCAGATGCGCTGTTTGATCTGGTGTCATGACAGTTCAGCAACGGATTTTATATGCATGATCACACAGTCAACATCTGCCTCCCGTCCCCAGCTGTTGGTTTCTGGCTCAAAACCACTTTAACCCGGTGTATTTTGTTACCAGGTCGCAAAGTGGTATTTTCTCAGCTCTCCTGTTTAAAGCCACATTTCCCCCCTGTGTGATCACTCCTCCGGTGTCAAGCCACTTCTGGTTTAAACCCCCTCCCCGCTCGAAAGCTGCCCGAGGCTTCCACTTTTTGGCCACCATTTTTTTTAGCGTTGGCACTGCGCACATAGGCGGTGCTCCGCTACCATGTTTAGAAAACTGACATTTAAACGGTCACTTGTTTTAGAGTTTAGATGAGTTCTGGATCTCACGGATGCCATTTTCGGGTCAAACGTTTAAAGGGAAGTCTTTTGTTGGAGGGGTTGGATTGATTCGCCCTGGTGGTTCTGCACATGCGCCATGGTAGTTTTGCCCTCCCTATTCTATGGATGAGCACCTATGCGCATGCGCAAACTGAGAAAAAAATAAAAAACCACCAACACACGCTCCCGAATGTTGGTAGTGTAGACACCGGGGAGCGACGTGACTGTGCAATGAGGTGGGATAAGGGAGGTAAGTGTGATCGTGATTATTAAGATCAAATATAATTCAGTCAGAACTGGAGCAGTTTAACCCGCTGTCAGCACACCGTCTGACCGCACCCTTAGATAGAGCCCAGAGCTGTATAGTTTATGTACAACTTACTGAACACATTTTTTTTCTTATGGGTAAAGACCATTCCGTACCTTTGAAATAGTACAAAAATAAGCATAATCATGTTGATGTTTTCAGATTATCATTTCACATTACTCCGTGTAACCTACCCTCTAACTCTTCTGTCTATCACTTACATTTCCCACCCTCCATATTCTATGTGGAGACTAAGTTGTTGGTAAATAAAAAACCTTTCAAAGATGAATGTAACCTCTGAATGCCATTAGGATTTCAGTTTTCAAAAGCAACATGCAACAGTAATACTTGCAATTCATATCCATAAATCCTCAAACCACTTCACATACTTAATCTCAGCAAGCCTTAAAATGTCTTATATGATAAACCAACATTATCTTCCACATTACAGATGCGGTCTGGAAGCTGGGAGATGGTAGATTCCCAAGACCACCCAGTGAGTACATGGTGGGACTGATATTTGAGCAAAGGGCTTTGTAGTTCATGCTCTTAACTGGTTTGCTATGCTTCATCAACAATTATTTATTCTATTTTTATTCCAGCATTTTTTCAAGGAGCTGAGGGTGGCATACATAGTTCTCCTCTCTTTCATTTTATCCTTACAACACCCTTATAAAGTAGGCTGGGCTGAAAGACTTGGGTCTGGCACAAAATTTCTGCTTGTGCTACACCTCTTGTGCAAGTAGAAACTAAAGAAAAAGAGTTCAATAGCCACTTGTGAAAAATTAAACTTATTGTATTCCCACTTGCATTTCTCCTTGTGCAATATCTTGTGAAACTAGTTTCTTGGCATTACAATATATATGGAAGAAAGTGGTAAGTGTTGCACTAGGAAGCAGAACTGTGCCAAGTCCATTTATATTTCTGCTTGCACATCACTGGAGCCGAGCCAGAGATTGATGGGCCCAAGGTCACCCCATAGACTTCATGGCTGAATGGAGAAAGGAACTGCTATGCAAAATAGTAGATTCTCCAACTGGACAGGAAATTTTGTCAGATCTCAGAAGCTAAGCAGGGTCAGTACTTGGAAGGGAGACCATCAAGGAAGACTTTGTAGAGGAAGGCGATGGCAAACTATCTCTGCCTCTCACTTCCCTTGAAAGCCCCTTGCTGGAGTCAAGATAAATTGGCTGAGGCTTCATGGTGCTTCTCTTTCTCTCTCTCTCTCTCTGTCTCTCTCTCTTTCTCTCTCTCTCTCTCACACACACCCCTTAAAATTTTAGGCTTGAAAAAGATATAGTGGAAAGGCAACACAGAGTCTGTTGGTGACTGTGTTCCTGTATAACTGTTTGTCAGTGGTGACTGCCGTGTGTGTGCTGTGCCAGCAGCATCCTCCAAACTTGAACAAGGAATGGAAACATTGCCTATCACACCCATACAGTGAATGAGGTAGCAGCTCTTTAGCAGGACCTCTCAGAAGGGACTTGGATTTATATCTTTTAGGAATTGTGAGTTCTGTCTTCAGTTTGCATCATAGGCGTAATCTGCGGGGGGGCGGGGGAGCTTCAGCCTCCCCCGAACTTTTGAGGAAGGTGCTCAGCCTCCCCCGGGGGCAGGGGTCTTTTGGCGCTGGAGCACGCAGCAGCGGCAGCAGGAGGCGGCTCCCGGCCGGCGGGGAGGGCGAGGGAGCCTGCCGAGGGCGGTCATGCACCCGGCAAGGGAGGGAGGGAGGGGAGGGCGGGGAGAGGAAGAGGGCGGCGGCGGCAGAGACCGGCGGACGGAGCGACGCGCACGCCCCGCCGGGCTGTGTTGGCTCTCTGCAGCTCCCCTGGCCTGGCTCCAGCGCCCGGCATGTGGGTGGGGGCGCACCCGCCGCTCAGCCCCGGCCTGGCCCGCTTCGCTTCACCTCGGGGGTCCCTGCGCGGTGGCCAAGTTTCACGGCGGGGAGGAGGGTTGCGGCTCGGCTGAAGGGGGCAAGGCGGCGTGTGTGTGTGTGTGGCGGCGGAGGCAAACGTTCCCCATTGGGATGTCCTTCCCCAGCGCGCGGGGGGGGGGATGGCTGGCTCTTCCTCCAGGCCCCGGGGATGGCCAAGTTTCACAGCGGGGAGGAGGGTTGCGGCTCGGCTGAAGGGGGCAAGGCGGCGTGTGTGTGTGTGTGGCGGCGGAGGCAAACGTTCCCCATTGGGATGTCCTTCCCCAGCGTGCGGGGGTGTGTGTGATGGCTGGCTCTTCCTCCAGGCCCCGGGGAAGTCAGTTGGGGCCGGAGCGCCACCGATCACTTACGTCATGACGTCATCAAATGCAGGCATAACATTCCTTGAGCTCTGCCGTTACCAGCTACTGTCACAAGTGTTTTAACTTGCAGTTTCTCGTGTACCCAACAAGATATTCTCTTGATTCTTTCACTGCAGTATTCCAGACGCTTCACACTAGC
>NW_015163610.1:806532-815857 GCF_001447785.1 Gekko japonicus
AATTGGGGTCTGCCAGATTCTAGTCTGACACTTTAACCACTGCCCCATCCTAATTAATGACTGATTATCATATGGCAGGGTGTGTGGAGTAGCCTGGAGAATCTAAGAGTCTGGCAGGCTGAAGTTGTAGCTCTTTTAGCATCATGTACCACTAAGTGGCGAACTAGACTTATTTTTGGGGGGCTGAGAGAATTCTGAAAGAGCTGTGACTGACCCAAGGTCACCCAGCTCACTTTTGAACACCTTTTTAAAAATTGTGTGTGTGAAGGTGTTGTAATGTAATACTCAGTTTCTCAAACAAGTGTATGCCTGTCTGTTGGTCCACTTAGGAGTCTTGATCGTGGTTGTGTCGTGGTTTGGTGTAGTGGTTAAGTGTGCGGACTCTAATCTGGAAGAACCGGGTTTGGTTCCCCACTCCTCCACTTGCACCTGCTGATGTGACCTTGGGTCAGTGACAAGCTCTGGCACAGCTCTCCTTGAAAAAGAGCAGTTTCTGTCAGAATTCTCTCAGCCCCACCTACCTCACAGGGTGTCTGTGGTGGGGAGGGGAAGGGAAAGGAGTTTGTAAGCCGCTCTGAGACACCTTTGGGTAGTGAAGGGCGGGGTATAAATCCAATCTCCTCTTCTTCTTCTTGTGTGGTGGGCTAGTTGTGGCAAATGGTAGGGAAGCTCAGTATTTCTGTATACAGTTGTAGGGGCTTTATTGCAATGTGGTATGGCCTGATTTTATGTTCTTATTCCAGTGTGAGGTGTGTGTGGGGCTTTCTAAGTTTCTAAGCAGTGTGCTAAGAAGGCAACTGTTCCTGGGGTTAGCCCAGCCCAGGGACATTGCTAGGGCGGTTCCCAGGCCTCCCTAAATTTCTGGGGAGCCCATCCCTAAATCCCACATGGGTCCACCTCCATAGATAGTAACCATGCCTGTGATATCACTAGCTCCTCCCTATGATGTCATTGGGTCCCCGTTCTTTTAATGACTTAGCAATGCCTCTGGCCCAGCCCCAGCCCCCCCCGGGAAATTGGAAAGTCTACGCCCTTGGTTTGCATGATTAAACAAATTGGCTTTTTTAAAAGTAAACTCTGTTGTGAGACTAAATGCACTGAATTATTTTTTTATTGAGCTTTTCTGTTACCAAATGTGTTGCTGTGTTTCTGGCTGATCCCCACTGCTACACTTATATAACCCTAGTAGGGATGCCAGCCTCCAGATGAGACCTGGAGAGCCATAGGAATTACAGGTCATCTTCAGACCACAGAGATTTATTTTTATTTTATTTTATTTGACTTATATCCCACCCTTCCCACATGGCAGGCACAGGGCGAGTTACATCGGATTTGATAAAAATACAATATACAAAGATTAACACAATTAAAACACTAGTAAAACACCACAATTCCTATGAAGAAAATGGATGGTTTGGAGGGTGGGCTCTGGCATTGTACTCCACTGAGGTCCCTGTTCACCCCAGCCTCCGTCCCCAAATCTCCAGGTGTTTCCCAAACTGGACCTGGCATCTCTATCCCCATCCCCTATTGGGGGGACCTGGCAACCCTACTTTATGGTCTTGACCCAGTGTTGGAGTTGGGGGGGGATATTCTGTCCCTGTGAGGGAGTTGGGGGGTGGGGGCTGAGAGGATAGGTTTCTGAGGGAAAGGAAAGATTTTCATGAGGAGAAAGGGAGATGGAAGCCATCTGAGGAGAAGGAATGTCCTGTGCAGAGAACAGTTAAACTGAGTGAGGAGCCTAAAACAGACCTGCAGCCTCTAGAGATCTGCAGCAGCCCTAAGAGTCCCAAACCAGCAGCAACACCACAAAAAACAGCAAAACAGCAGCAAAAACTGCAGGCCAGTCAGTCTGACCTCTGTCCCAGGGAACATACTGGAGCAGATTTTAAAGGGATAGATCTGCGATCATCTAAAGGACAACTTGTAATCCAGGAAAGTCAGCACAGATTTGTTCCCAGCAGATCCTGCCAGACCCATCTTATTTCCTTCTTTGATCGAGTGATGAGTTTACTGGATCGAGG
Organism: Gekko japonicus; assembly: GCF_001447785.1. Taxonomy (NCBI): domain Eukaryota; kingdom Metazoa; phylum Chordata; class Lepidosauria; order Squamata; family Gekkonidae; genus Gekko; species Gekko japonicus. The sequence continues at coordinate 808,557 of NW_015163610.1, forward strand.
GAATGCTGTTGATGTTGTCTACCTGGATTTCAGTAAAGCTTTTGACAGGGTTCCCCATGATGTTCTGATGGGTAAACTAAAGGACTGTGGACAGGACTGTAGGATAGTTAGATGAATAGGGAACTGGTTGGAGAACTGCACTCAGTGAGTAGTTGTCAATGGCATTTCATCTGAATGGAGGGAGGTGTCCAGTGGGGCGCTGCAGGGCTTGGTTCTGGGCCCAGTACTTTTCAACATTTTTGTAAATGATCTGGATGAGGGTGTGGAGGGGCTACTCATTAAATTTGCAGATGACACCAAATTGGGAGGAGCAGTTTGCATTTGGCATGCTTTTGAACAATTAATGTGATATTTGCTGTTGTATGCATGCTGATAATTTGTCTAACCTTGGCTCATACTTTGTAAGTTTGAGAGCAACACAGGCAGCACTCAGGTCATCTGTTAGTCTGTTTCTGGTGTCAGATTTGATATAATACAAAGCTGAAAACAGCTGCTCACAAGCATAAGATGATCCAAACAAAGTAAGGAAAGCAATCTTTCTATCTTCTCAAGTGTTTCACACAGGTCATAGAATTTATTTTTCCAGATAGAGCTTTCTTGAAATTCCAATAGCTCCATTTCCACATTTCCTAAATCTAACTACTGTGAGCAGGAAAGATCAAGTCTAGAGCCTTAACGGAGGCCATTATTCAGCAGCAGCTTGTCCCACCAGGAAGAGGCCAGGAGGCGGGCTGGCGAAGGAGGTCCCGCCAAGGGGATGTACTAAAATGAAGGACAGGATTGCCCACTGGAAATAATGGGAAACACTTGAAGGCCCATTGGAAATAATGGGAGCCAGGAATACCAATTGACTTGCATGGGCTCCATTGAAATACATTACAGTACAAGTAGAGTTGCAATAAAAACGCAGAATGGATTTTCCATTAGAGTCTCTGGGCCCAAATAGACTACTCTGGGAATGGAACCATAGTACCGTAGATATTCCTGCTATCTTTCTACTGCCCTCCCCTGTAGCCAGTTAGCTAGCAAGAGAGCTAGCCTGTCCTCCCAGACCTGTGTCCTTGGCTTTTATGAGGGAGATTCCCAGCATATGCTGATCCTTTCCTCTTCCTGCATCCCTCAGGGTTGCCACACCCTCCTGGATTGATTGGCAGGAGATTTAGAAAACAAGTGTGACTGAGTCAGGCCAGCCTCCAGCCTCACTCTCTACCTCCCTTAAATGGCTGCCCCACCTCCCCCCAGCCAGCTGGTGCAGGTACATTAAGGCACAGGACCACCCCATGTGGCAACTGTTCCTCCCTTGCATGACTGTACTGGGTCAGGTTTGGCACTGTCCTCTTGGGTAAGCTCAGCTTCAATGATTCTACCACCTGGAGGACAGTCTGTTGTCCAGCTGAATTCTGCTGTATGCAGGTAATTGCCAGGCAGGCTGATCCAGCTGGCCCATTCCTTTTCAACTCTGGTAAGTAAGGGGTTGCAGAGCCTACCTCCAGACACTAGTTCAGCAGTCTGTTTCCAACAATCCCTTGGGACTTTGGGAAGCTCATTAGCAGAAGTTAATGCTAAACCAGAATGCTTGGTTCCGTGACCACGCAGGATACAAACAAGAAGAAATGGACCACAGCTCAGAGCAGGCCTGTACCTAACATTTTTTTGCTCAGGGGGCCAATGTTTTTCTCGGGGGGCCTGCCATTATATGTCTGTGCGGTGGTACTGCCATGCCATGCCCATACTTTTAAATAATAACTAAATAATAAATCCTCTGCATTTTAATGTATTTTAGTGTATTGGGGGGAAGAGAAGACGCAAGGCGCTGCTGAAGTGGCTTGGATCTCAAAGAAACTTCAGCATCGCCTTGAACCCTTTCGTCTTGTGCGGGGGGGGGGGAGAAGCAAGGCACTGCTTAGTGGCTTGGATCAACGGCCCAGCTTGTGTTGCTCCCTTGTTGGCTGAGACAGGCGAGAGCGTGTAAGGCTAGGGAGGAGGGGGTGGTAGTGATGCCCTTGGGACAGTGCCCGTGGTCTCGGCTTGCCTGGCCTTCGTCATGGCTGGGGGAGGGGGGCATGCCAGCATGGAGAGGTTGAAAGGAGGAAGAGGTGCGTGGGGTGAGTGGTTCACTTTCCCCTCCTCCCCAGCTGTGCGTGGCCTCTTTGTTACCCATGTTGGACAGGAATGGCTCGGTGGCTCCAGCCAGCGGCCCCTCCCATTGTTGCACTCCCCTGCTGGGAGAAGCGCTCGGTGTCCCCCCACAGCCTCTGCTACCTTGGCTGGCCTTCCTCACAGGGGTGGTGCAGCTATTGTGGTGCAGCTACTGCTCCATGCCACCGGGGGTGCCCTGCCTGCCTCCCACCTCACCCCACCTGTGGTGGGTGTGAATCGCCTCATTGCTTTAGTTGGAGTCCCTGGTCCGCTGCTCACCTGCTAAGTGCCACCCGGGCCAGGCCTCATCCTGCCCAGCCCGGCCCAGTTGAGGCCAATCCAGGGCCAAACACCGCCACCCACCCACTCACTCACTTGCTCGGGCTGGGGCTGGCTTCACCTTGAGCCCAGCTGTCTAGAGCTGGGGGGAAGAGAGAAGAAGTGATCGATCAGGGGTGAGGGGGTCGTGGGAGGGAGGTGGAGCTGAGGATTGGGGGAGGGGCCTTCAAAAACCGCAGGGGGGCTGGGCACTATGGGCCCCACATTAGCTAAGCTCAGAGTGTCCACAGAAGCTGTGCAAAAAACAACAGTGAGAGAAAGTCTTTATACCCCCTCTGGGGTTCAACAACTGCTATCCCACAGCTCTGCACAGGGCAGAAAGGTACAGGCAGTGAGACCGTAGCAGTGACTTGGTGAAGATGGGACACGGTCAAGGCAGGGCCTTATTTTTGATAGGATGCTGTTAGAATACTTGTTCTGTGTTCAGGGTTTTTACTGACCATCTTATTGCTGCTTTATATGACTGAAAAGTCTTGGCTTACACTCTGTTCTTCAAACTGAGTTCGCAGGATCCTGTGATTGTTAAGTTCATATAACTAATTTATCCCTTTGAGCTCAATGGCCTCTGTCTGCTCGCTGTATAGATCTCCTGCCATATTCCTAACTACACTGCATATTAGGGTTGCCAGGTCTCCTACCTCTTTCCAGCGGGGGGAGAAGCTCCTAGTCTGGGACTTTTGCAAGTGCATGCCATGATGACATCACCCCAGAAGTGACTTCATTGTGCTAAGGCATATTGCCGGGGGATGCTCTAGCATTTGGCCTGAAAACTATAAGTTTACAGGCCGAATGCTAGAGTATCCCCCTGGTGGCGTGCCCGGTGCAATGACGTCAACTCTGCGTTACGTCATTGCACCAGGTACGTCAGCCTGATCCAGGCACTTTGTGGGGTGAAGTTGCCATCTTTCAATTGTTTAATGGTTTTAGCTGTTTTAAGATCTATACTGTTTTTTAAGAATTACCTATCTTGTTCATGTACACTGATGTTATCCGCCCAGAGCCTATTTGGAGAAGGGCAAGATATAAATTTAACTAATAAATAAATACATAAAAGTAATCTGTTTTTGCTTCCAAGTCTGCCCAGTTGTAGGGGCAGAGGAACATGTTGGATGCATGGACAAACATTTGTCATGCCAGTAGTCATGGTGATCCAACACCAACATTGACGTCAATGAAGCTAGAAGTTGATATCAGTGGCCAGTATGCATGTGGGATGAGGGTTAGAGGAACCCACTAAAATAGTTGATGATATATAAAACAATTCAAGGTAGTGGCACATAAATCAAGGCTTTTATTCTCAGATAAAGCAAAATAGGATTAAAAATTTATCTTGAAATCTAACAGTTCATTGTTTGTTTTTTAAGATATGTTTATTGGGTTTTTTAGCATTAAGTTCAAACACATTGTAACATCAAATCTCTGTAACATGAGTTCACTATATATTTTTTCTACCCATTTTTTTACTCTAGACCATTTGTTACTTACAACCTTATCTTCAATCCCATGCAATTGAGCATGTATCATATTCATTTCCGCAGCTTCCAACAATTTAAACGAAATTTCTCCCCCGAGTGGGTAATTTATCCATCTTCCAGTATTTTGCTAAAAAAATTCAAGAAATTGTTAAGACATGCAGCAAAATATACAACTCATGGTGTGATACTTTTTCACCTGCTATTATATTTAATAAATAGACCTCTGGATTAAGTACTATATTTACACCAAGACTGTACTAGATAAGATCTGGTTATCATCAAATGATAAGTTGATTCAGAAAATATATAGTTGGTTGCTTGATGAATATACCCAAGATGAAATAGTAAAAACGTCCATGGTCTCTTGGATGCAGGACATAGGACATACAATAAATTTAGATGAGTGGCACATGGTTTGGAAAAAATCAAAACTTTTAAGGGCAGTGACATACAAAGCGAATGTATATAAAATGCATCACAGATGGTATTGGTCGCCAGACAGAGTAGCCAAATGTCGGAAGAATCTTTCCAATAGTTGTTGGAAATGTAAATCGAACGTGGGCACCTTCTACCATATGTGGTGGAGATGCCGGAAAATACAAAGCTATTGGAGGATGGTGCAAACTATAATTAACAGTTCACTGTTGAATAACGTTTTTTCCATGCAGTGGTTCTCTGCTCACCCTACTCCACATGATCTCCTCTGAGTGTATGCAGCATCAGAAGTTTTGAAGCCTGACAGGATCATTTGAAGATGCCAGTTAGAAGCAGAATGTCCACAGATTACCTAGATAGTGGTAGCTTAGAAGGTACTACTGTTGCTATCACAGGAAAGGAATCAGGATAGCTGTGAATAACCTACTGATATGAAAACTGGCACATATGAACGGAACCAAATTTGGACCCAGTTATGCCTTGTTCTAGCTAGTTTCCCTGTGCATTCCTGTCAACAACTGAGTATGAACCAACACTCAGCCTTGAATACATGTGTGCTGGTCACAGGTACATCACCCAGCTTTGAATGACTACATAGAAACTTAACTATTTTCCCAATGAATATTGAGATGTACTCAAGTGCCATTTAGTTCCATTTAGGGATGGGTTACCTGGCTCTTCCTGAAGACCTAAAATCCCATCCTTCCAATGGGGTCAGTGGCACAAAAAAAATCAAGACAGATATGCTGCTACCTTTCCCCCATTGATAAGCATTAGCTCTCACTAAAAGTTGACACTTTCACTATCCATTTGCCAAACAATAAATCTATTTTATGCACAGCCTGATTATTGATTTTTTTTTACCATTGTCTATCTCACCAGGGTGCAGCACTCTACTTCGGATAGCTGTCCATTGCCTAAGGTGATGTCCCTGAACCTCTTCTGGATACAAAAGGTGCTTTGGGACACTACAGTAATGTAAAATCATCATAAAAGCCATCATCCACAGCTGTCTTAAACTGTTATTGCTATTATGGCAGTTGGAATGATGCCAAGAAGCTGGAACATACTGAGGAATCCATCTTACAGGGACACTGTGTGGGACAGGGGCAGGATGGCTGGCAACAGAAACCTTGAAGAACCACTTTGACAGAGCTTTCCAGTCCAGGCACCCTGGCTTAACAGCATCATGGAATTTTTGGAGATGCAGCGGGGCAGGTCAGTAGCAGGATTTGGCCAACTAACTAAAACATAATTCTGCTTTTAGTGTGAGGACACACATTGTATTTTTTTAAATGGTGAGGTTGCTCTGGAAGCTTCTGTACCATGTGCAGTTCAAAACATACCTATTATTCAACTCCAGGACTGAACTCTGAGAAAACAGGTACTGAAAGCTTTAGGCAGAAGTTGGCTTTGCACCATGCTGCTGGTTGAATGATTCTTGTGATGTCCCCCAAAAGCCCCCCCCCCAATCCCTGAAGCATTCTCTATTTTTAAAATGTTTCTTTTAAAAATTAATAAAGCCTTGTATGATTGGAAACATGTAAACAAACTAAGAAGGGTTTCCCTCTTTCATGATCACCATTTAGTTACAATTTCTGAACGGCCTTGTGCTGTCGTTTGTTAGTTTACCATTTCCTCAGACTGGGTGACCAATGGTTAACTGCTTCACAGGTGCATCCCTGTTTTATTAACACACACTGAGATCTGGAGCTGGTGGAGATAATTAAAAAGATTTAATTAGATAGCAAATTTAGATATGTCAGCTTTGTTCTGACATCTTCTCACAATACTCAGACAACTGCCCCTTTGTTCTTTGCTGATTCCAGACCTGTATAACAAAGAACTGCTGCTTTACTACCACAGAGGTGGCATTTGTAAATTGGAGGAAAGGTTTTGATTGTGCTTGGAGGCAAGTGGGTGAGAGGAGCTTGTGGATGCTTTCTTATTTTAGGTCTTCTCAGGGGCCCTGATGAGGTTTAACATTTACGACTTGGGTAGCATGAGTTTGCTAATGTTTGAGATAACAATCTGTTTAAAGTAACATCCTAATGTTATATCAATCAATCAACCTTTATTGGCATAACCTACAGAGCATACAACCCAGTTTGTAAAGAATACTGAAAAGTACGAAAACGGAGAGTGATTTTAGCAAAGCGTACTTTATTCTATCCGGAACAAGACAACTTTGGCTGGCTCACAGGCCAGCTTATATCCCCTGAGAAACCGCCACCCAAAACACACCCCTACTTCCGTATAGGTTATTTACAGTGGCCGAGAATCCCATAGGCTCTCGGCCGGGAACCTAGCCCCCTGATTTGAGCGGGCTAGGATCCGCATAGTCCATTGTCTCTTGGAGCGAAGCTCGATGTTTGTCTCTGGACTTGTCTGGACTTGTCTGGACTGGATACATTACAAATACTGAACATCTTCTTAATCCTAATGTTATATGCTGGCTGTTTCCAGTCCAATACTTCCACTCAGTAGCTGGACAACCAAGAAGGTAGGCAGTGTGAGAAAGAGTTCAGATGGATTCACTGACTAAAAAGAAACACTTTAATAAGGAATGAAGAGTGTAAAAACAGATATTTCCAGGGACATTTTAAAGTGAAGGATTACCTTTCTCCATTCACAGTGCATATGTGGCATCCTAGGTTATTTAGTTTATTTATTTATTACAATATTTTACCCCACCTTTCCTCTTGCTCAAGGCAGCTATTACTGGATATTCCCTAGTACAGTGGCCATTTATCATTGTTTAGATGTAAAATCTAGTAACAGAGAATTCTGTCTGCTTCTCAGAGTATATCTGTTTATTTCTCCCTTGTCATTACAAACTCTTCTCAGCCCCTAGGAAGACAAACCCAGGCTCTCAGTTCTGACAAATTTCAGCTCAAAGCCTTCTTCAAATTC
>NW_015163610.1:815920-835334 GCF_001447785.1 Gekko japonicus
TAATTACAGCTGCACCATAAATGGAATTTCTTATTAAAGTGAAATTCCAATCTTTTAATGGGAATTTTCATCCTAAATAAGGAGTTGCCATTTTTTTGCTTTATGTGAAATGTGGTGGTGATGTTTGAGTTGGTTTCCCCTATATGGGCTATCCATCACCCCCCTTCCATCCGTTGATACTGCAGTTCATTTTTTAAAATGTATGTGATGTTCCCTTTTTCTTGTATATCAGGAATAGGGTACTCTGGTTCCTGCTCTTAGGTTCACACAGCAAAGAGGAGTGTGTTCAAAACAACATCCATTTATTAGCAAGAAGGTACAGGGATGGGAACGTGCTTTTATTTATTTATCTATTTATAATGTACACACCACACCCTCTGCCCACAGGGGACTCAAAGCAGCTTACAACATTTAAAATACAATAAATACAAATACAATACAAATAGATAGAGTAAGTCTAAAACAATTAAAATGTGTTGCTTTCAGGACAAGGGAGATTATGAAGTCTACAATTCTAATTAGCAAATGAAACTAACTGAACAGGGACTCCACCTCATGAGACTAAACCAAAACCAGAGGTCATTGCGGGGGGGAATGTGGGGGAACGCAGTTCCCCCGGGTGAGGTATGGGGGGCAGGGCACATGACGAAGCCCCACCCCCTGCTTCCGGCCGCCCCACTTCCGGCCCTCATTCAGCCAGGAGGAGGCAGGAGAAGAGGGAGGGTAAGTTGCTTCCTCCCTGCCTCTCCCCCCCCCCGCCTGCCTGGGGCCAGGGAGGGCCTTCGCGGGGCTTCCTTGCATTCCCGCCGGCCTTGCAGGTCCACCGCCGGGCCCCTCATGGGGCTTGGCAGTGGAGCTGCAAGGCCGGCACCGGCAGCCGGGACCGTTGGGGGCGGGGGGTGTGGCCTTATGACACACTTCCGGTGATGTCAGGGGGTGTGGCATATGCTAATGAGTTATGCTAATGAGTTACCCTAGCTCTTTTTCTACGAAATGACCCCTGACCAAAACACATAAGGGGAGAAGCAGACGGTTGCATTGTAGTGCATACAGTATACTACAGTAACACCTTAACTGGCCTATGGATCAACAAGCAAGTGGTAAGTGGCACGATTGCTTCCATTTGATGGTGCGGGCTGGCAGTAGTACACAACCCAAGACAAATTCTTATTCAGTAGCAGAAGGTGAAATCTGGAAATACGTAATCAAATATAGTTCTACCCTTTTAGTTAGCTGGTCATGTACAGAGAACTTATTGAAAATGATACATCTGTGGCATCTCTTGTCTTAGACAATTACTAGAATATATAAAAATTCACCAGTAAGTTGTATTTTTGAGGGCCCTAAAGCAAATTTCTTTCATGTGAGGTGGCTCTATGAGCGAGCCTGTCTTTTTTTTGAAAATGATTCCTGAGGTACTGTCAAAAGGATTAAGAATTAGTGTATATTATATTCCAGAAATGTGACTGAATTCAGAAGAACGTACAGGTTATTACACTTTATTTAACCACAATGACAAGGTTAACATTTGCTAAAAAATGGAAGCAAGACTGGATTCATAAATGTAGAGAAAATTGTATGTGAAAATAGTCAGTAAGGGATTACATTTCTTGTGGAATACAGTGTTAGTGCCCTGCTGGAATCAAGTCAGGTCAATTGTGTTTTTTATATATTAGGTTATGAATCCATGGTATTGTTTTCTCACCTCTGTGTACGGTACATCCATGAGTGGGACACAGGCTTTTAGGCTCCCTCCCTACCCTATCCCTTCACCCTTTCAGTAATAGTCAAACCAGGAAATTTTTGTTATTTGAATGTGTGCTCTTCATGAATGTAGATATTGCTTATCTTCTCTTGTGTCTCTGGCTCAGATCATGAGGGTAGTGAAAAGGACATAAAGTCTAGCAGACAGGACTTACAAACAAAGGGAGGGGCCATGACTCAGTGGAAGAGCATTTGTTTTGCATGCAGAAGGTCCCAGGTTCAATCCCTGACATCTCCAGGTGAAAGGATCAGCTGGTAGGTGATGTGAAAGACCTCAGCCTGAGATCCTGGAGGGGTGCTGCTGGTGTTCCACTGGCTAGTTACTAAGACTACAGCCCTCTAAAAATTAGTTCTTTTGCTGATGTGGCTGCTCCTGTGGTATCTGTAGTTTCCACTGCCACGTCCCACTAGGAGAGTGGGCCAAGAAGCAAAGTTAACCAGACAGAGCCTTGCAAAATTACATTGCATTGAGAGAGTACAAACAATCAATTACTGATCACTGGAAAAGGTAACCTTCTGGTTTCCAGGGGTTTTCTTTCCCCACATCAGCCTGGAATGGGTTCTTATGCTGAGAATGAATGAAGGTGTCCAGTATGTGTGGTGTGTGTAAAGGAATGTCGAGGGTGCACTGCACTATGACCTTCTCAGACTCTGAGGAGAAGCTGATGAGTTTTCTTTAGTCTGTGTCTTGACAACCATCATGTTATTAATAGAGCGAAAGACGAACCAGTGCTTGGGTTGTCTCCACCCTTATATCAACTTAAAGGCCAAATAATTGAAAATGAAGGATGGCAATAGCACTTGGAAGCTGTTCACTTTATTTTTATCAATATTTGCACCATTTTCTTTGATGCTTATGCTATGTGTCAGCAAGATGTATACACTATGCTGGGAAAGATGTGCTTGGTGTTCAGAGTTCCCTCTCCCACTTTCTGTTTAAAATATTGCAAACCAAAGACAGGAGTTATAACAGTGTTCCCCCTTCCAGTTTTTTTAAAAAAATCCTATAGAATTCACTATCTTCGAGGGCAAAGAGTCAAATACTCTTATGGAAGGATTTTAGAAAGGGCTACATAATTTTATGGGCAATAATAATATTTGTAATTATACATGCTACTGTATGATGAAGGTAATCAATTCTCATGTTTCAGGTCAAGGGCTGATTGCTACAAGGGTCAAGAAAAAGATAGTTCCTTCCATTTATGGAATTCTTTAATTGGTCAGATGCATTAAGATTTCTTTCTCTCTCTCTCTTTTTACTGTCCTCTGAGTTATGTGACACTGTCCTTATCTGAATCAGGCTTTAAGGCTTCCCCCAGAGGGCCAATCCTTTTGATTGTGGAACTTGATTTTTTTAAATCGAATGTTCATAAGCTGTTTTGTTCTACCATCAAGAAGTAAAAATCCAGCGTTTAAGAAATGAAAACAAAAGAAAGAAGGTTTAGGTAGTTTCAGCCATTTGGGAAAGAGGTCATGAAAAGAATTCCACAGGATTTTATTTTTCCTTCTCTAAATGGAAGCAGTTGATGAACAAGCACCCCCCAAAAAAGCGATTTAAGGGTTCCCTACCCAGTATTATTGTTTATCATGTTAACCTATATTTTAGAAAATTGCTCACACATTAATAGCAGAAATATTCTGAACAGAATCAAATACAAAACAACTGGGTTCATATGACCAGTCGTCAGAAACCTATCATGGAAGAACTGAATAGTACTAGATATAACTGTTATTGAAGGCTCTGTATGAAACACACTGAAACATCTTAATTCTTTGTTAGAGGATGGTTTGACAGCTGGGTGTTTAAACCAGTATGACATGGCACAAAGAAGATATTTGGGTTCTCAGATGGATTACAATTAGGGATGCTGTGAATTTCTCTGTGGAACTGTTCAGTGGCCAAACGTACCATGTTCAGTACTCACAATTATATTGTGAGTTGATTGATGCTGTGTTCAGCTTGCATTCAGCAACTCAAATAGCTGCTGAACAAGTCTACAGTTGTCTTCTGGTCAGAGATTGACTCATGGGAGGGGTGTGTCAGCTGAGAGTTCAGTTCTGATCTCACAGCACTTCATTGTACCTTTGTACAATGGTACAATTTGAACACAGGAAGGCTTTAGGTGGGAACCAGAAGCTGGCTCACAGCTGATGGAGGATCCAGCCCGCCTTTGAAAAATTGCTATATAGAGCAATTTGAATATCAGCTTCTGATCTCCCCATTGTAAAAGGAGCAGGAGAAGCAGGTCATTTCTCTTTTGTCCCTTCCAAGCTATGGGGAGGGTAGAAAAAAGCTATATTTTTGAGCTTCCTATTCAAAAGGGATAGGAAAAAGATATAGTTTCCTTCCTTTTCTCTGCAGTCCAAGCAGACAGCTTAGGGTGGGGACAAGAAAAGCAATCTGTTTCCCCTCCAAACAGAGAGCTTCAGACATGGATAACAACCTTCTCCTTTTCTCTACAGTCCAACCTGTCAGCCGCCCCACATATGCTGCATCTCAGCAAGTGTGGGATGCAGCAAAGTTTCCAGTAAAGATTATTAGAAGAACCCAACTTCAAGATAATTCCCACAATCAGCTGGGAGTTGGCTTTTGATCCCCTTCCCACAACGGTTGCTTGGGTACAGAGCAGGAGATCAGAAGGCAATTCCCATCTGATCCCTCATCAACTGAGGATTGGCTTCTGATAGCTGCAATTAACTGGCTCCTGGAGATAGACATGAAGAAGTTGTGAACATATGAACAGCCAAACAGCCTGCTGATTCATTGACTGCCTGATCTCCCCTGGCAAAGTGAATTTGGAGATGCTCAAGCATCCTAACTAGAATTTAGTAACTTCTAACTACCGATTTAGACTATGCAAAATCAAGACATCAAAGTTGACTCGGGGTATATGTGGTTAAATGGTAAAATATGAAGCACAGATTTAAAATGTTAGTGATTGTTTTGATAATCACAAGCTTAGTGCTTTTATTTAGTTGCCAAATAGCTGCTAGTCTGTTCAGAGCCACTGATTATGACAGAGGAAATGGCTGCACCATACACAACCAGTTTCCTATCGGGAAATTACATTTAAAAAACTGCATTTTCTGTGAAGTGGCCTTGACTCTGGGGTGTGCTTGTATACAGGGAGAGGAGATCTCATCAAATCGTGATGAGAAAGTATACAATTTTTAGCTCTGACTGATTTGTTAGTAGTTGGTAATGTCCCACCAATGGATGCCATGTTGATTCAGGACTGTCCATGAGATCATGTTATTTTGATGCTACCAGAATGGTGAAGGAACCAGTCATGTCACATCAGTAAAATATGAATTGAGCCTCCAGCTATGCTTGTATGAAACATCGTATCTCTTTTGCTGATAGGTTTAAAATATTTAATACATTTCCCTCTTCTGAAAGAGATGCTTTTTGTTTTAGAATATGATGGTAATTTCCTCAGGTGGGAGCCGTGTTGGTCTGAAGGAGCAGAACAAAGTTGGAGTCCAGTGAAACCTTTAAGACCAACAAAACTTTATTCTGGGTATAAGCTTTCATGTACATATGATGTGTGTGTGGGCACATGAAAGCTTATACCAACCCAGAGTAAAACTTTGTTGGTCTTAAAGATGCCACTGGACTCAAACCTTGTTATGGTGATTTTCTGATGACCTAAACAGAATTAGGAACCCCAGGAACAGCCCAGAGCACTCCCATCCATGCAGCATTTTGGGGGGGCTGGAATCTTCCCTTCTCACAGATCCCTCTTAGCTATGGTAGAACAGATTAGCCATGGCATTGGCAACCGTATGGTGGAATGAATTTAATTCCTCTCTGTGTTCAACCAAATACCTTCTTGCTGGTTTCTGCTTTTCACTGATCCGGTCAAAAGTGAAGATAATCTGCCAGACTGGGTCCTGCTAATAGGTCTAAAATTCTGTCCATTAATTCACATGTGGTTAACATAGCCAATTCCATTTTGATTGGTCACATATTTCATAGGTGCTTTTTCTCATCTTGGACAAGATAAGACTTCTGTTTGATTATACCTGCATTTGTGAATTCAGAGATATCCTGAAATGGTCTCTCAATGGCTCATTCCTGACAGACTGATAGAGGAGATTGAATAAATTAAGCAATTTCAAGCCATTTCCCTTGGGACATCAGTCCTCAGACTCATAAATATCACTGTCAGGTGGTTTTTCTCCCTTCCTGAGATTCAGTGTAAATTTTCCCTTGCTTAATGTCATCACATTAATCCTAATTACACAGCCTTCTACACCCCTTTTCAACAATCCCTCCCTCTCCTGGGTACTAAATCCTTAGACACTCAGAGGTATAATACCATGTCCATTAGCCTTTGTTAAGCCATCCTGTGCATAGACATTTAGGCTAAAAATGTTGATGGAGCAAAAGGGACTGTGGTATCCAGTCCCCATTGCTGGTCTGCCTTTTCCAGCAGGTGCAATTTGGCCAGCACTTTGCAGGGTAGGTAAACTGTCAGTACTTTCTTGGCGCTCACTCAGATCCAGAACAGTGGGAGTAAAGGAAAAAATGATTTTATAGGGAAATGAGGAAGAGTCGGGCAATAGGCATATGCCTCTAGGATAGTTAGTGGGAGTCAGGGGTAAGATACAAATGGTGGAGTCTCAGTTACCATTCAGGACTGAGGACCAGAAATCACCATGAGATGTAGAGAAGAGGGACCATGCTAGGGATATTGAGCAACCATGGTGATGAATGAATCACTAATTGAGCTTAGCACTCCAGGGAGTGAAGTGAGGGTCAGTCTAGCCCAGGAGCTTCAAAAGGTAGAGAGAGGGCCCTGGGACAAACAGCACTTTGAACAGTGCCTTCTGTCTGTGCTCCCTGAGAACGTAAGAAAGGCTGCGATCATATGCACAATTAGACCCAACATAGGTGCAAATGCCGGGTGGATTTAAAGGGTGTGATCAGACAACAACATCTGGGAAGTGCCCTGCAGCTGTCGGCAATCTGTTCTGCTCCGCTGCAGAAGCAGAGTTAAAAGACACCAGGGAAAATCCGGTAGTTAACAGGTTGCGACGAGCCACGGACAGACTTTCCTGTGTCTGATTGTTCCAGCATGCTCTCATGGCATTGGAACGGTCTGATCAAGCCATCCCGACTCTATGCCATTGTTTCCCCCCCTTCACAGTATGTGCATCATCACAAACTCCATAGGGAGCCCTCGGTGCGAAGGTGTGATTCATCGATCCCTCAGTTAAGCACATGGGGAAAAAACGGCACACAAAAAATGAATTACCCGCAGTTGCATTTGATCACACACTGATGGACTGCATCCGCAGCTTCAAAGGGAGGTGTGATTGTGCAACTGCGGGTCAAATTCCTCTGGCAGAAATAGCCTTGCTCCCCCCCCCCATTTTTTCTGGCGCATGTGACCACAACCAAACTCTCCCTTAACAGTGTTTTGCCTCAAATAATCTTTGAGCTTTTCTTGTTCTGTTGACATTAATATCTCATTGTTCTTAACACAAAAGACACAGTAGAGAGGAGGTATAAATGGGAATTCTGGTCAATTTAAGTATTAATGTTCACATGACAATCTGACTGAAGTTAAGAATCTCTTAACTGAAATGCCCTGAACTCCACTGTCTTTAAGAATGCCTTCTCATTTTGTGAATGAGATTCTCTGTATAACCCAGATGAACCACAAAAAAGTTATGTGAATATCTGTACACAATTTTTCTATTATTCAGTATTCTGTTTTTCAAAATAGTGGTTGCCATGCAATGGATGAAAACACTCATGTTGGGAATAAAATTATTCAGGCCTATATTATTTTAGTGTCTAGAATATTATACTTTTGTGTGAAATGCTGTCTCTTGCAATGGAAGCCTGACCTATATAAATGGCAAAGACTCCGTGCTCTGAAAGCTACATGTCTGAAAATGTTAATCAAAATCTATTTTTACATGAAATTATTGATTACAGTAAAGTATTCGAATTTCTCAACTGGAAAAATCAAATTGAAAAAAATGTTGCCTTGAATGGTCATCTTGGAATTCATTGACATCTAATTTAATGTTTCAAAAGGTCCATTGGCTCAGAACATTTGATTCAATATCTTTTTCCTGCTTGCTAACATGTGGACGGCTTCAAATAATTCAGTTTTATCTGTGTTTTTCAATGAATCCCCCAAACAATGGTATGATTTGGAACATATGAAGCTGCTGTTTATACTGAGGAGGAGGAGGAGAGATTGGATTTATACTCCACCCTTCACTACCTGAAGGAGTCTCAAAGTGGCTTACAACCCCTTTCCCTTCCCTTCCCCTCCCCTCCCCACAACAGACCCCCTGTGAGGTAGGTGGGGCTGAGAGAGCTCTTTTGAGCCCTTGAAAGAACAGCTCTGAAAGAACTTATGACTGACTGACCCAAGGTCACACCAGCAGCTGCACTAATTAAATTTAAATGGGCACCAGAGCCTTAGCCTTTACAGGCTGAAGAGCAGTTATACATGACTATTCGGAACACAAGAATGTTTACCTGCGGGGCAACTGGGGGAATCACAATCAGCTCCAAATGTCTCTTTCTCGCTTTCTAGCACACACACACCCATTTACAATTATAAATCTGAATCCCCACAGTGAGACCCCATTCTGTTGGAGGTAGGGAGGAGCAAAGCATTGCAACTGAAGTGTTAAAACAAATTTGGAGATTGAGCTTGCTTCTGAAGAGTCAGAGTTTGGTGTAGGAGAGCCAGTTTGGTGTAGTGGTTAAGTGCACAGACTCTAATCTGGGAAAACCAGGTTTGATTCCTCACTCCTCCACTTGCACCTGCTAGAGGTCCCTGGGCAAGCCATCATTCTGGCACAGCTGTTCTTAAAAGAGCAGTTCTCGAAAGAGCTCTCTCAGCCCCACCTACCTCACAGGGTGTCTGTTGTGGGGAGGGGAAGAGAAAGGCCACTTTGAGACTCCATGTGAAGGGCGGGGTATAAATCCAATCTCTTCTTCTTCTTCTTCTCCTTAGGTAGGGCTTTGTTTTTCTCTTCATCAGGGAAGCCTGACATGCTGCAGCCCCTTCTCCAGCACCACTGAAGCCTTGGCTTATTGGGGAAGTGCTTCCTGTTCCTTTCCGGGGCTCCTGCTGGGCACACTTGCAATGGCCTCTTCAGTCAGCCTCGTGCTCCACCTGCCTTTCTCCCTCGGGCGCTGGGGCAGCAGGCCCTGAGTGGCTGCGGCAAGTGGAGACTAAGGAGCGGGTGCATGTGGCCAGCAGGGGCAGCCACAGAGGGCAAGCCTTGGGGGCACTGCAAATTTTATAAGGGGTGCTGCCCTCAGCACCCCACCACTGGCTATGGGCCTGAAGAGAGGGTTTGGAGACAGCATCGGAGGGGTCAGCCCCCATTCTGAAGAAGCTAGTCACTTCTTGGTTGGTTAAATTACTGCTGGTTGGCTAAGCTACTCCTGATGCTCTGTAAGGGTCTTACCATGTTCACAATCAGTCAGAGGGACTTGTAGTTTATTTTTCTATTCTAAAAACAAACTCCTATTCTTTAAATGAAAGTGATCATGATCCAAATTAAACATTTTTTTTAGTGTATTCAGTGAAAGGTCCTCCTAAATGGGACAAAATGGTGTGCCAGTGGGGTGGGGCACTGGAGATGCCTGAGGGTGAACCAGGAACACTCTAAATACAAAGCATGTACTTTGCCATGAACTATGGGTAGGGTTGCCAAGTCGATCTTCTTCCGGAGCGGGGGGCTCCTGGCTGGCGCCTGGTGTGTGCGCGTGTGTGCGAAGCGTTCACGCGCTGCATGCACATCGCCCGGAAATGACGTGACGACAGCAGGCACGCTGGGGGCGGGGGCATGGCTATACAAGGGAAAACCATAGAGTTTTCCCTTGGATTGCCGTGGCCCCGCCCCCAGTGTGCCCAGCGTGTTCGCGTCACTTTCAAATGACGCGCATGTCGGGGTGGAGTTCCCCTGGGGGGCCCGATCTGGCGGCAGCAGGGAACAGGCCTCTGGGGCGGGGTTTTCCCCGCCCCCTGGGGGGGACTTGGGAAGCCTAACTATGGGTTCTATCTGGTTTATTTTAAAATATACTTCTATGAAATGCCATTAAAGGAACTGTTTTTTTTGTGTGAAAATAGAATACTTAGAATGATACAGGACGCATGAACTGGCTTGGTGTCTTCAGGGGTTGCACTGAATTGAATATTTCTCCTTTGCAAACTTTATTCTAGTGAAAGAAAATGGTATAGAACTATGTTTGGTGGATTGTAACCTTCTGAAGGATAAAGACAAGGCTCTTATGAAAGACTGCACAATGGAATAAGTAGTAGTTTTGTGTTCAGTTTTGTCCATGCAAATGTGAATACGTTATACAGATTAATGGGAATTATTGCTAACTAGTTGCAAACGTTTCACAGATAGCAATGCATTTTTCATTTCTATAATCATTTATTTGCCTCTATCAGTTATACATGGGCAGTCAATATCCTCACATATGCAGTACCTAGACTCTAGCACAATTATAGATTCATTGACTTACACTTGTTGCTTCAAAATTGATCCTCCTTTATTGGAAATTATTGAAAATATAACAAAATTATAGGGAAAACTGCATCTGTGGAATATTACTCTGGTAGGACAAGATGGGTAGCTGTGTCAGTCTGTCTGTAACAGTAGAAAACAGCAAGAATCCACTAGCATCTTAAAGCTCATACCCTGCCACGAATTTTGTTAGTCTTTAAGGTGCTACTGGACTTTTACTCTTTTCTTTTCCCTGGTTGGAGACAGCAGGATCTGAGCAAGCAGGAAGCTCTTTTTACAAGGGTTTTATTTTTTTTTCCTTACAGAAAGAAATAAAATCAGAGTTTCAGATCTTGGAACATAAGGATTTACCAGATAGCTAGTTCTTATGGTTGCCAACTTCCAGATGGGTCTTGGATACTTCCCAGAATTATAAATGTTCACCAGACAATAGAAATCAGTTCACCTGAAGGAAATGGTAGCTTTCCAGGGCAGTCCATGGCATCGCATTTCTGCTGAGGGCCCTCCATCCACCCTGCCCAATCACCACCCACAGATCTCCAGGAACTTCCCAAACCAGAGCTGAAGACTGGAGCAGTCCTTGCATTTTAATTTTTGCAGCATATCCCTGCATATGTGCACGTACTGGATGAGGCCAGGCATTTTCATCAAAGGAGGGGAAATCATGGGGAAAATGGCTGCCAGCTATTTAAGATCTAGGCTGTGCCTTTGTTTCCCTCCTGCTGCAGCCTGGGCGTGGCCATAGGCATGAGAGGGGCTACACCTGAAGGGGTCTGGTTCTTGGCTCTTAATCAATGGCTCACAGCCTGTGATGTTAATGGATCACCCCAGGGGACCCCAGCCCAGCTTAGTTCAGGATATTTAGTGTATGCTTAGTTTTTCCTATTTGTTTATTTAAATTATATTAGTATTTTTTGTGAGTCATTCTGAGTCCCCATGGGGAAGAAAACTGGGAAAAGAAATGTCCTAAATAAATTGTAGGTAAAAGGTAAAGGTTCCCTTTCTCGAAAGCCAGTCGAATCCGACTCTAGGGTTGCGGTGCTCATCTCCGTTTCAAAGCCGAAGAGCCAGCGCTGTCCCAAGACGTTTCCGTGGTCATGTGGCCAGCATGACTAAACACCAAGGCACACGGAACGCTGTTACCTTCCCACCGAAGTGGTACCTATTCATCTACTTGCAATTTCTTGCTTTCGAACTGCTAGGTTGGCAGGAGCTGGAACTAGAGACAGGAGCTCACCCCGTCTTGCGGCACCCGGGTCTTGAACTGCTGAACTACTGACCTTCCACAGCCTGCAGTTCAGCGTCTTAACCACTTGAGCCACCGCAGCTCCAATTTTAGCAATAGACTAATTCCCTCTCTTTGTTTTTTTTTTTTTTTTTTTAAAGGCTTGCCCTGACCTGGATAGCCCAGGCAAGCCCAGTCTCATCAGATCTCGGAAGCTAAGCAGGGCTGACCCTGGCAAGTTCCTGGATGGGAGACCTCCAGAGGACACAGAGGCAGGCAATAGTAAGTAACCTCTCTGAACCATCCAATCTCCACTAGGGGTTGCCAGAGATAAACCATGACTTCCAGGCAGGCACATGCGTGCACACACACACACAAATACTCTCTCACACACATAAGAACATAAGAGAAGCTAATGTTGGATCAGGCCAATGAATGGCCCATCCAGTCCCACACTCTGTCACACAGTGGCCAAAAATACCAGGTGCCATCAGGAGGTCCAGCAGTGGGGCCAGGAAACTAGAAGCCCTCCCACTGTTGCCCCCCCCAAGCACAAAGAAAACTGGACTATGTGTGCTGCAGAGTATGCGTGCTTCAGCACAGCACATGAGAAAAGAAACAGCTTGCACAGAAGACGTTTGCATCAGAACTGAGACCAACTAGTATTTCAGAAAAGTCTGGAAGAGATACCTTCTCAGCAGACTAGCATTGATTTTAAAATCCTATCATAATATGGGAGAGGAGAGACTGTACTGTTAATCACAGGCTCAAGTAGCTCTCTAGGACACTTTTATAACCACATTCCAGATTACAGTTGTCCTGCTAGCTGGAGAAAGAATGACATTTTCTCAGCAATGATATATCAGTGCTTAAGTGCTAAGAAAATACAATATTCCTGAAAGAGGAGACTTCCTTTCAAGAAGATGAGGTGGGCTATACCTGCTACGAGATGCCTAACAGTGCAATCCTAAACCAAGTTACACCCTTCTAATGACACTGAAGTCAATGGGTTCAGAAAGGTGTGCCTCTGCTTAGGATTGCTTGCTGTAGTGTAGTGCCATCTTCAGGAATGCTAGTTTGGCGGCACAATAGCTCACTCAGGAGTCTCCTCATTTCTGTTCAGAAACCTTTTTATCAGGATCACCTTAGGAACAATCAGTCAGGACATGGCCTGCTGGCATCAGGTATATGAGGCTGCCTTGGGTGATGGTGGTCTCAGGTATGTGTGTGCTGAAAACAGTTAGCAGAGGGTTTTGCTAAAACATCATTGACCGCCAAATTTCTGTTCAGATAAAACATACCATCTGAAGTAAATGATCTCTTCATCGGTTTTGGGGGGAAAGTTGTTAGAAACACCACTGGCTCAAAAGTGAAGGTAGTCAGAGGTCAACCAAGCTGGCCCAGTAGAGAAAGAAACATTGATATGCTTAAAACAGCGCCAGCAGACTAGGAATTCCTGAGCTGTATGTTCATTTAGATTTCAAGGGAAGATTTTTTTTAACTGAATGAGGACCTTTCCTGTAAAAGGTACCATGAGCAAGGACAGCAGATTTAAAATAAACAGGGAGGTGCTGAATAGCAAGAAGGCACCAGCTATGTGAGTGGGTGACAATGTGGCAAATGAAGTTCCGTGTTGGTAAGTGTAAGATGATGCACATTTGGGACAAAAAAAATCCCAACTTCAAGTATAGGCTAATGGGGTCTGAACTTGCAGAGACTGAGAGGGGAAAAGGTTTTGGGGTCATAGTTAGGGGTGTGCAAAAAAATATACACCCTAGTATTGTTTGGGTTCAGGTATATGGAACCTGAAAAATATCAGCATTTCCCAATATTCCCAAATCCCAGTACTGGTATGGTATCCAGATCGGGTAAATATTCAGGACTGCCAAATTTTTCCAGCTCCATTATACCCTCTAGGGACCATTAGGGTCAATGGTCCCCATAGACTATAAAGGAGATCGATCAGGGGGTATCGGGGGCTCTGGGGGGCTGTTTTTTGAGGTAGAGGCACCAAATTTGCAGCATGGCTGCTGGTGCCATGTTTTGTTGTTATTTTTGGCCACAACACAACAGAAAGCTTTCTGTTACACCACCAACTTGAACAATTTGACTTACACACATGGTTGTAAGGATAAAATGTGATTTATTAAATTGTTTGATTGAATCTTAGGTCACAGTTAAGGCTTTCTAATTCAGGGCATCTCACAGGCAAGGCTGATCTCAGCTTTAAACATATGGCCAAAGACATTATGATGCCTGAGGCAGAAAATCCAAATGGTTTATTTCCCCCAGCAGTAAAAACATAACAATCCATTAAATAATTGATTTGCTGCTCTTTAATGGTACCTAGAATCTCACTCTGCCTAATAATTATACTTGGTATTTATGTTGTACATTCATATGCATAAGTAATCCTTACTACAGCTGTCACAGGTAGAGTAATGCTGCTATCTCCACCTTGCAGGTGAGGGACTGAGGCTGACAGAACATGGCTTGCCTAAGGCCACCTTGTGACTACTCTGAGATTTGAACTGGAGACTCTTTGGCTCAGGGCTCATACTACATGAGCTCTCTAGTGCTGACCCTGCTCAGTGATTGTGCTTCCACTTATGAAAAAGCTTTACCACTGTAGGCAGTTTAATTTGAGGCTTATAATAAATAGCCTGTTCTCCAGCTTTTGGTAGAGAGGTCAATGTCATTGTCTGAAAGACACATGGGCTTGAAGATAAATGGAGGAAGAAGCGTCTTGAGAATGAGAGTTTGATAATGACATTAATCTTGTTAAGCAGAAACAAAAAGCAGGAAGCCATATAGCAAAGCTGTGTCATCATCTCAAAACTCCCTCTGGAAGAGCGAGCTTCCATTTGCAGTCACCAGCTCATTCTAAAGTGGCATGTTGTCCTGTGCCTTCATTTCTAGTGAATCTTCCAGCTCTTGCTTTCATTTGAAAGAAAACCATTGTCATTGCAGTGTAGGCAGCTTGTCAAGCTTAGAAGGCTTCTCTGGTACTCATTTCCACAGTTTGATGATATTCACAGTTATCATGATTGGAAGTAGCATGGGAGAGCCTGAGTTATGGCTGTTGGGCATCTGGCTCATAGATTTGGTCTAGTTAGGGTAAGAAAGAGTGAGGATGTGATCATAGGGTTGCCAGGGCGATCATAATGTGTGCGTGTAAACAAACAAACAAACAAAAACCCAAAAGGGATCAGTGACAATCCACCTAGATCTTACTTTTATTGTTATACCTTTTGTAGAAAGAATACTTTATCTAGAAATATGGTGAGGGAAAGGATATTTTCTTTTTGCCTTGTTGTTCTACTGTGATCAAAGATGTGTGAATCCCGCTATCCCTCCAGAAGTAGTACACAAAGACTGTAATAATAATAATAATAATAATAATAATAATAATAAACTTTATTGTCATTGTACATAGTACAACGAAAATAAGATGCAATCATTCGGTGATCTACAACCATACTCATATACACTCACACAACCATTCACAACCATCCCATAACTCCCTTAAGGTTCACATTGCAACTTAAACCACCAATGTCACCCAAATTCCAATTCATACGGCATTTAAAGCAATAATAGCTCTCGAATAAAAACTGTTTTTTAATCTGTTTGTCCTTGTTTTAATTGTCCTATATCTTCTACCCGAAGGCAGCAGTTCAAACAGGGAGTGTTCAGGGTGTGACAAATCCTGCAATCCTAACACACTTAGGCCATGATCGCACAGGCACTTTGGCTTGACCTAGCCACTCCTCCCCTCCGGATCAAGTGGGTGCAGTCAGACAGCCACATCTGTCAGGCGTTCCCCAGCCATACCTATCCCGTCATAGGATGACTTGGAGCCGGATTAAAAATGTGTTTTTGGTTCCCCATGCAGTCATTGCACATGGAGTCATTGCACATGGGGGAGTGCACACAGAATGGATTTGGCAGTCTGAAGCCAAGAAAGAAACATAAAACATAGAAGCACAGAAGCACAGAACTAGAAGGTACTCCAAGGGTCATCTAGTCCAACGTCCTGCACAATGCAAGAAATTCACAGCTACCTCCCCCTACTCCCTCCAGTGACCCTGCTCTATGACCAGGGGAAGGCACAAAACCCTCCAGGATCCCTGGGCCAATCTGACCTGGAGGTCACCACAAAATGGTGATCAGCATTACTCTAGGCATATATGAAAGGGCCACAAGAGCCAAGCACTGGCTCATCCCTGCCCTCCTTCTCACTATTTGCCTAAATTCACAGTGAGTCATAGAATCAGCATTTCTGTCAGAAGAAGAAGAGAAGGAGGGGGGGAGGAGGAGGAGGAGGAGATTGGGTTTATACCCTGCCCTTCACTTGGAGTCTCAGAGTGGCTTACAAACTCCTTTCCCTTCCCCTCCCCACAACAGACACCCTGTGAGGTAGGTGGGGCTGTGAGAGCTCTTTCAAGAACTGCCCTTTCAAGGACAGCTCTTGTCAGAACTATGGCTTGCCCAAGGTCATCCAGCAGGTGCAAGTGGATGCACCGGTTTCCCCAGATTAGAGTCCATGCACTTAACCAATACACCAAACTGGCCTCTGCTTTAAAACCTTCAAAGAAGGAAAGCCTCCTGAGGAAGCCTGTTCCATTGAGGAACTTCAACTGCTCTAACTGTCAGGAAGCTAAGAAAGTTAATACTATTTTTCTTGTCCTATAATCAGGGTCAGAAACTTTGCCCAGATTGTATTTGATTCTTGTTGAGTGTACTTTTGATTGGCTCCATACCACTTGTGTCTGTGTGTGGCTGCACAGGATCCTGTTCACACATTTCTTTATTTATTTAAAACATTTTTATGCCACCTTTTCACCTGATCAGGCTTCAAAAATGAAAACATGAAAACATTTGTACAATTAAAAACACCCAAAATTATAAAATAATTCAAGAGAAACATATAAACCAGGACCAGGGAAGAGATCAATAACTGTTATTGGGGGCATGCCAAATGAAAGAAAAAAAAGTCTTCACCCGCTGGTGGGAGACACCAGTAGAGGGAGACAGGCAGAAGACACTAATAGAGGGAGACAAGCGAATCTCCCTGGGAGAGATTTTGAAGCTCCTCCCCAGAGACGTGTGCTTGCTCTGCTTCCACATTTGAGTGATTTACTGCCTTGATGCTTGGAATGCAATCCTAAACTGAGCTATACATTGAAGTAAATGGCTTTAGAAGGGTGCAACTCTGCTAGGACAGCACTGTTAACACTTTTTCTTTTTCTAGTATTCTGTGTCTTTGGCCACTTGTCACCCATCTTGAGTGGAGTAATTTTATTAATGTATTATTCATTTTATTTACTTATTAAAGCACTTATATCCTGCCTTTCCCAATAGCTCATGTGGCTTACAAAAACATAATTAAAACAATAAAACCTCCAATTTCTCCCCAACCTAATAAAAACTATTAAAATGTCTGTAACCTAGATTTATTTTATTAAAACACTAAGATGTCTCATGGATCTTTTACTAGTATAGGTCACATGATTTGAGGTTGCCTTTACACTGGATATAGAAATTAAGCTAGCAGGAGACTTCCGGTTTTCGGCGATTCGCAAACTAACGCATGCCATCGAGCTCCAATGGGTGCAATTCAGATCAAGGCGGCAGGGAGGGGGTTTGGATGTTTTTGAAACCCCCCCCCCCCACGAAGCTCTTGAAGGGAGCTTCTAGCCTGGAGCGCTGGAGGAGCCGCTCCCGAAGCTGCGGCTGAAGGATCGAGACTCTTTTTTGCTCCTTAAGGTCCTGCTGCCCCAAAGCCAGCAATGATGCCCAGAGATGTTACCGGACCAGAGCGCACAAGGAATTAAGCAAAGGACTCTCCTTATGGGATGATATCCAGCAAAAAACCCAGTGAGTTAGAGTTTCAAAAGGAAGACAAAACTAAAGAGGGTGGAAGATCTGACAGCGAGACGGCAAAGCCCCATAGAGAAAGGGGGGGACTCTCAGGAGTAGGAACCCTACCCTATAGCGTAAAAAACAGCGAAACAGGAAGCAAACTGACAACAAACTGTTAGAAACCCACCCAATTAAAGCGGATCGCACTGGGACTCGTTATTCAATATAGAGGAAAATCTTAGAACTTATAAGAACTTTTACCTTAATGTAAACAATGTCGCAACGTGGGGGGAAAATGGTGTCCAGAGGCAGAGACCGCCAGCACAGCATCACCGGTCACAAGACTGGAAACTACCACTGATTTAGCTGGTATGATTTCTGAAGCCTTGCACCCCCTGTTGGATCAGCTGACAAATCTCAACAAAAAGTTTGATGATTTGCAGAAGGAGTTGAAGGTCTTCATCTACTTCAGTGTCCCTGGGTGAAATCTTTGGCTCTGACTTTGATTCTGATTTGGAAGCTGCTGCACCCAGATCATATAAGGTTAAAATGCCCTGGCAGAAGAAGAAGAAGAAGCGTAAGGACAAGAAGACATCTAAATGAAGGATTTCTCTATGTCAGAATTTAAAGAATTTATATTGCTCATAAAATTAAGGAATTTTTTTGTTCTTTCTATTTGAATACTTAATACTTAGTAATTAAATGGTTTATTGTAAACTTGATTATACAGGGAAATACTCAAAGTGTATGATAGATCATTACTATACCTTGCTACTCTGAATTTGTAGTGTGTAGTTTTTGTAGTTTGTAATTGAAAAGCAATAATTCTATATAAAATAGAAATTTTAAACTAGCAGCAACTTTAGTGTGGATCTGGACTTGAATTGGAAAGTTGTCCGTTGGCATTACACAACTCTTTAGACCACACCTAAAAATGGGAGGGAGGTCCAAAATAGACCTCACTCTCTCACATCCCCTTTCTCTTGCTATGCCACAAGCAATTATATATTCCTAATATTTATAGATTAATCACTCTAAGGATAGTTTCTTTGTTCATAAGAAAAATGTAAACAGAAGTGTCTTGTGTACTGTTTCATTTTAAGGCAATAATGATTGTAAGGCCTACACTGATATCACAGATCCCCTCAGGCAAGCTCCAGGTAATGGTGGCATAACTTGTGTGTTAGTACATCAGTTGTTTTAAATTCCTCTAAAACAAGTAGTGGAATGTATTATGTAACAAGTGCCAGTGAGAGAGTATAACCAGGACCCCTTCCCTGTTGGCAAGAAAGACAGGATACAAATGAAGTAAATACAGAAATATTTCAAAAGAACCCTGAGAGGTAGGTTAGGAAAAACTGTAGTGATTTACTCAGGATTACACAGTGAGCCTCGATTAAGGCTAAATTATGAATTTTTAAAACCTAGCCTCAAAGAAGGGAGCTGGCAACCCTACTGGTTCTCACCACTACACAGTCCTAACTTAGATGTTGAGGACTAGAAGATGAGGAAGACATCTAAAACTTATGAATAATGTACAACTGGCTTAAAAGTTAAGTGCTTGATGGTGGCAAACCTGCTGGAAAGCAACCAATCACTAATGCTGCACCAGTAAGGATTTGCTTGGATTATTTTAATGGGACACTCCCAATCTATTTAAGCATAACTATAGAGTATTGGCCTCTTTTCAGGACTACTGACTAAGTGGAAGCAGGGAAGAGCTCCCTGTCTTACTCTTAACAATACTTAGCACGTAGGTGGCCTTTTCCACAATAAAAGCATTTTGTGCTTTCTTCAACTAGCATTATTGATGTGGTCTTAGAGGAAGATGGGAAGAAATTGAGGCTGTTTTTGGGGAAAGGTTAAGAAAGTGAGAAGCATTAACTTTGCTCAGAGCAAGCTGCTCTGATATGATTGTGCATCCAGGAATAGTAGGAGAGATGCTCAGTTTCAATTCTTACCTCAGAGAGCATCTTGATTTCCAACGGAGCTTTCATGAATGGACAAACTTCATAATGAAGCTGAAGTTAGGGAATTTCTCAT